>NC_092156.1:51424288-51724288 GCF_045791955.1 Oncorhynchus clarkii lewisi
TCATGGTGTGTTAACAGGGCTTTAGGTGACAGAAGTCCAGTTCCTGTGGCTTACGTTTCCCCGCACTGCAGTGGTCCCGGGGCAGCTGCAACCCCGTCTGCGTGGTACAGCGCAGCGGCCGCCTCTTGAAGCCTTTCCCGCAACTCCTGGAGCAGGGTGACCACTCCCCAATCTCCCACACCGGACAAGGGTCCCCACACACCCTGGTAGCCGAGGGCCTCACGATGGAGTCACAGTCCAGCCCTGGCTCTCCGTCCTGCCCCAGGCACTGCACCAGCCTCCCTTGCACCCCTCTCCCACACGTCACCGAACACTCGTCCCACATGGCCGCGGACCACTTACCTGGAATGGGTCCCTCAATACTGTATGAGGACTTCTTCAGGAGATCCCCTCCTTCTCCTCCCTTCTGCCCCCCGCCCACGTCCTCCGCTAGAACACTGTTATGTGACCTCGCCCGTTCCTCTTTCTTCTTGTCCTTGCTCTCGCGGGCTAGGTAGAAGGAGTAGCGGATGCGGGGAGGGGTCATTTGACCGACAGACAGGACCTCCACAGTGAGGGCCTCGCGGAGCGGCTTCACAGCCAGCAAGGTCTCTGCCAGGCCGGCCGTACCGCTGTACCTCAGCAGGCTACCCTTCACGATGATGTCCCTCTCCACGGCAGAAACCACGTAGTTCCCGTTAAGCAGGTACTGACCCTGGCTGTTCTTCACCGCCAGGTAGTTGTCATCACTCACCAGGCCCTTGTAGCCGCGCTGCCGTACGTCTATGTTGGATGCCCCCACCGGAAGCATAACCACAAAGTTGTAACCGTGTCTTTGGGGGAAAATAGAATACATTCATAAATCAGTAAAACCACTGTTATTAAACAGTTACAGTAATGTTAACAAAACCATTCCTTTTACATGGAATTCATCCAATCCATTCCTGTTATAGGAATTTGTGTCACTTGTAAACAATGACGACTTCCATGCATTACAAGATGGTTCTCTAAACACCTATGAGAAATTGCATAAATGGTCCGAGAACTCACATGGGTTTGGTGAAGAGTCCTGACACCTTCTTGCAGCTCTTGTTGTCACCTCCACAGGTGCCACACTTGTCAAACTTCTTGTTGGAGCCCAGCTTGCCGTCACAACCAGCCTTGATACACTTCCCCTGGACACACACTGCTGAGGAGTCTGGAGAACATGGGGTCCCATCCACCACCTGGGATACAGAGATAGATATATTTTATTACTCAACAAATGTTATGCAACATCAATAGCGGCAGGTAGCCTAGTGGTTTGAGCGTTGGACTAGTAACCGAAAGGTTGCAAGATCGAATACCTAAGCTGACCATGTAAAAATCTGTCGTTCTGCCCCAGTTAACCCACTGTTCTTAGGCTGTCATGTTAATAAGAATTTGTTCTTAACTGAATTGCCTAGTTAAATAAAGGTAAAATAATAAATAAATACAATTAAGTTCTGGGCTCTGAGATTAGTGTACATAACATACACAAACTATACATGCAAAACACCACACCTGAGGGGTATTTGAACGAAGCAGGTTTGAGGAGTTAGCGAGATAACTTTGGTCAACTCAGGATAACTGGTCATACGAAAGTGGAAAACCTTTTAGCCAGGTAAATTTCTATGCCCACGAATTCTTCAGAACTAACCTGCACCGGGCAGGCTAACTCCCGGAAAACGTACCCTGAGTGAAATGACTGAGCCGCGAGTTGAGGACCAAATGCAATCAGATTCTGTCCCTGTTGCAAAGATTGCGTCATCATTCCCTTCATTTGAGGAAGACGACTGATTAAATACTGTATTATTCAATAGTTTTTTTTGCGTGTTAAAAAAAACAGTAATGTTAAAATATCACATTGCACATTTAGTAAGAACACAATTAATTTAAAACGTCACGCAACGTAACCCTTTTGTATGACTTAATAAAGAAAGAAAATATATCGATAGGAGTGGGGGAAAAAATGTTTGTGTGTTGCTAAATAAGCACACCAAAGCACACAAAAGACGGCATTAACAATAAGTAATACAAAATAAAAAGTATATTTCACACCATCAAAAAATCATTTTGATTTCGGCACAAATGAAAATGTGGCACTGACTCGCACATGGATTGATATTTCAGCATTGTCTCAATGAAGAGTTTGTTGTTCGACTTGCCAAGTGCGACATGCACGTGCAGTTAAACGCCTGCTAGAGTTAGCGGCAGGCGGACGAGCAATATCCACTGTCATAGTATGGATGAACCCTGAGCTGGAAAGCGAAGCTAACTGAAGCTGGTTAGCTTTAGAAAACCCTAAGTAGATGTAGCTTGTTTTGTAAGATACCCCTCTGTTCTGTCCTACTGTGATCATTTTAGACACGCTTAGACTGAGCAAAATATGTAGTTTACATACAGCCTTATAGTTGGTTCTCACACCCTGAACATGACCCTACTAACGCATGATCAGCCTGTCTGGAGTGGAAGCAGTCGACCAGGTCAGTATGCTCAACAGTCTGTGTCGGCAGAGTCGGGACCATGGTGAAATATGTAGCTGATAACTCAACATGGTGTCTGTGAGTACTGCCTCAACTGAACTCAACTGCCTTTTTCCCATGACCCGGTCAAAACTGGGACCCAATTGAAGTCCCAATGTTTTAACCCTCCTGGTGTGTTCCGATCGAATTGGACCGATTTACAAGTATTCTCTCTGACAAATATAGTTAATTTAATCTTGTTGTCATAAGGTTCCATGACTTTGTCCACACAGGGCATCTGAACACACAAAATACATTTAGATGATTTTCATAACATTTTGGGTGTTTTATTTAACTTTTGTACACCTGTGGTGTTCCTAGTCAAAAATGACCGATCATTATAAATGAATGGGTGAGACTACAATTACTGTATAAAATTGAGTGGCAACCCCAACGGGAACCTTTCCCCAATAGAATCTTTCTGCCACGGGAACTACACCTGTTGGCATTCTCACAAACATTCACAACATTGTTTCAATAATATATAGAACTTTTCTCACAGCTCTGGTATATGAAACCTTTTTGAGGCCTTGCTCACAATTCATTCTGTGGCAGCACAATGACCAAACGATATACTGTATGTGAGGCTCTTGATCATATATTTGATCTTGACACTGGTGAGGAGGAGAGAGGCCTTGTTAAACTTTGACACAAAGTAGTCTGTGATAAATAGCACAATATGTTTCATCTGAGTATTTGTTAGAGTCAAAATAATCCATACATTATGCTTTTTTTACTCAAAAACGAGTTGTGTGAGTTTAGGTCAATGAGGCCTACAGGCCTTGTAATGTTCACAATAACTTAAGTTGATAAAAAGATCTAACACAACATTAGGTGATAACATTAGCTATAATGGGGTGGTCATTTTGGACAGGGAACACAGAATTAATTAACATGAAACGAACACAACAGGAGGGTTAAATAAACATACTTGTTCTCAGAAACTCTGTTCCAGTATTGACCAGTAAGAGACTCATGTCTCTCTGCATATCTGCCCCTGCTCTGAAAGCCTGATAGTGTGACGGCAATGTGAAGTGGAGTTTGTGGACTGTGGAACCCGCAACTCCATGCCGTGACTGAGGCTCCTGCTCTGTCTCACTCCACACCACTCTATCTGAACAAGATAAGCCTTGTCTCCATGCCCTCCTTCTCTCTCTACATTCCCTCCTCATTCCTTTCTTCTTAGACGCTGCTCTCATAGGTCAGTTCATCTGCATGTACGTGTGTGTGTGTGTGTGGGGGGGGGGGGGGGGGGGGGGGGGGGGGTTGTCACATCATCTCATAATGCTTGACTGCCTGCAATTGTTCTTTTCATGTCTTTACTACTGATACTGTACTGTAACATCTGAAATACCAGTCAAACATTATGCTTTAGTAATTCTGGACAAAAACATATCTCAGGTGGTCTGGACATGTGTAAGAGAGGTCTTCACGGATATACCCTAACCCGATTACCCGAGATCCGACACGATATTCGAACAGGTCAGATATTCTGTAGTTGACCCTTGGATCCCGGGTTTGATCACGCTCGGTCGCCAGGGATTTCGGATGTGTCTGACAATATGTGAAATACCGACCAGATCCAAAACTGTATTTGAAGAAGAAAATATCCTGATGAAAATAAATATTCCCCATGAATCACGTTTGCTACACATGGCAGTTGTCAAAAGCATGAATCTCTCTCCTCTGCCTGTCTGCCTCTTTCTCTGACTGGCTTGATCTCTTGCTGTAGCGGACATGCTACATTGTTTCAACTGGACCCTCCCAAGGGGGAAGTGTTCAGGTAGCATATTCCATGATATTTCTACTGGAGATATGAGATCAGCAATATGTTGTTATTTCATACCAAGGCGCAGTGGTTACTTACGCCTATCGAGAAGGAGAGTGTTGGAAAGATCTTTCAAACCCAGTGAGGAACTACTGCTTACATTTACACACAGACCAGGTACTTTTATGCGTGCTCAAGCTAAAAATGACCTGGTCCTGTCGGTGTCGGTGGGAATTTAATGGATCCAATTCCATTCGGATCGCAATTTCGGGATCCGAAAAGACCTCTGATGTGTAGTGGTTAACAATGCTGCTTCTAGCACACGTACCATGTCTTCATGGTTTCAAATGTGCCTGTTGCTAACCTTAGGTTTGAGGGTATAGAATAGAATAGAATAAAATAGAATAGGAAGATGGCTGCTAACTAACCTTGGGTGCAAGAACGTAGAAGTATCCGGTGCCGTTGGCCCTGCAAATGAGCTTGCACTTGTCCTTGGGGGAGACCCCGGAGTACTTGGGGACCCAGACCACCGAGGGGGTAAGCCGGTTGGTGTTGAGGCTGAACCCGTTAAATGCCTCACACTGCTCCTCGCGGTAGCTTTTACCTAAGACGGAGAGAGAGGTCAGTTAGAGGTGAGGAACAACCATACAGTCATGTTGATTTAATGTGTACTGTCCCAGTAAAACAAAATGTAACAAAGTAAAAGTAATAGAGTAAAGTAGTTATAGGTTTTTAGAGATGACCTGGCAGGGATCACCTCTCTTGGAGCAAGGTACAACATGTTGCCATGGTCCGGAAGAAGTGGAGTGAGCTCATTGACCTTACAAAATGTCCCAAAGGGAATAGAGAGGATTAAGTAATTAAATATAGGTCTTGGGCCGACTCTTACCTGTGTCAGAGCAGGGGTTCAGGCTACAGGAGCGGTACTTGACCCGGACCCCTTGGCAGTATTTGCCCCCGTTGGAGGGCACTGGGTTGTTACACTCCCTCTTGGCCAGTTGGACACCCCCGCCACACGTACGGGAGCAGGAGCCAAACGAACCCCACCTCCCCCACCGCCCGTCCACCTGGGGTGAGGTTATAACAGGTTATTATACGGCTATAACAGTTATTAAAGTGTTATTACATGGTTCTTATAAGCGATATGACAACATGGCCTATGTCAGTGGCCAATGCTCCAGCGTGAGTAAAATACCTAAATAAGTATGTTTGACAACATGGGGCTTGCGTCATTCACACCACAGTGGAAGGGCATTCACATCTCTACTGACATGACATATCTCACACTGGTGTGAGAATTGCTTGAAAGCTTGAAGTGTTTGAAGTGTGTTGACGAGTGTTGGACGAGCGAGTGTGTGTGTGTATGTGTGTGTGTGTGTGTGTGCGTGCCTGCCCACCTGCATGTGCATGCATGTGCATATCTCACAGCCTTACCTTAGTCTTGTGTATATCCATCTTATCCATGCAGACGCCTCTCATACACAACTTTCCATCCCCACAGGCGGTGCCATCAGCCCAAGGGAAGTGACGTGTCTGACACACCAGCTGGCCCCGGGACTTCCCTGTACACCAGAGCCGACCACAGGGCGGCTGCATGAAGGGACAGGGCTTGGAGCCATCTCCGAAGGCCAGCTCACACTGCCGGTCCAGGCTGTAGGAGGATCCAGGGAGGACTTCAGGCAGGGCCAGAGGCTTCAGGGGCTGATCCAGCAGACACTCACCTAGTGAACAGAGAGAGAGAAATACAGGCCATGAGTTGCACAGCTACACCAACAGAGGTTTTTTTACTCCAACTCTTAGTAAGGCTGAGCTTACTGTATTTCAAGTGCCTTCAATTCAAGTGTTTAACTGCTCTGTCTTTTTGCATCCTTTCTCTATTTTTCTGTAGTGAAACACTTTGCACGTGAGGATTAGGATTTTCAAAAGTTTGTGTGAGTAGGTACGTGTGTATCTCTGCGTGTGTGCACGTGTGTGCAGATTAAACAAGTGCACAATCTCTCAGCCAGTCACCCAGTTGTGACCCTGTGACGTCGACCCCTTTGAAGACGGCGCTTCAGAAACTGCTGATAGTTCATTACACTTAGCTGTTAAAGACCAAACACACACACACACACACACACACACACACACAGGAGGTGATACGTCTACCTCCTAAAACATACACACGCAATTTCTTGACTTGGCCAAGTCTAGTTTAACCCATTAGTGTGCTGTTCCATAGACGTCTGCCTAGTGTCTGCCTAATGTCTGCCTCTGCCCTGCTGAGTAGAGTAACGATCACACACACACACAAGCACACAGACATGCACACACACATGTGAACGCACAGACATATACAGAGACACATGACCACACACACACACAAACAGATATATGCAAATTCATTGACCTAAGGCTAGGGTTGCAAAGGGTTGGAATCTTTCTGGTGAAATAGCAGCTTACAGCAAAGTGTGTTTAAATGATTTCCAACTTGTTAACAATTTCTGCTAGTTAGTTTTTGCTACCATGTGGGTTTTAGCTTGCTAACTGAGGAGTGTGCTAACTGCTAACTGAGGAGTGTGTTAAATCACCTGTTTCCATACATCCCAGTCATTTTAAAACATTTATCTTACAAAGCAGTTGTTTAATCTAACTGCTGAACTATTTATCTATACATGGAATTGTATTTGTTGTTTTTTTTACTCATTTTTTTCTAATCTTTACAGGAAAATCCACAGGCACTATCTGATTGATGTGTGGAGACATTTCACTGCAGCTAATGTAGAAGGAAAAGCTGTGTACATTTGCAAATACTGTGCCAAATCATATGTGAAGAATGCAACAAAGATGCAGAATCATCTGGTGAAGTGCATAAAGTTCCCTCAGCGCTCACAACAAGCAACCTCTGACAAAAGTCCCTCTACTTATATTTGAAGGGGAAATTATGAATCAGACATCTTATCGATAGCAACAGCTCATGGTCCTCCTGGAATCAGATATTTTTTTTGACTCAATGGAGGAATGTAGTCAGAGAAATGCTGATGAATGTCTTGCTCGAGATGTGTATGCAACTGGTTCACCTCTGATACTCACAGGCAATGTGTATTGGAAGAGATTTCTGAATGTTCTTCGCCCAGCATACACCCCTCCAACCAGACATGCTTTATCCACTCATTTGCTGACTTCAACAGAGTTCAAGTGAAGGTCAAGCAAATCATAGAGAAAGCAAACTGTATTGCATTCATCTCTGATAGGTGGTTGAATGTTCGTGGGCAAGGAATAATTAACTACATCATCTCCACCCCTCAACCAGTATTCTACAAGAGCACAGACACAAGGTACAACAGACACACCGGTCTCTACATAGCAGATGAGCTGAAGGCAGTCATCAATGACCTTGGACCACAGAAGGTATTTGCACAGGTGACAGACAATGCTGCAAACATGAAGGCTGCTTGGTCTAGAGAGGAGGAGTCCTACCCTCACATCATACCCATTGGCTGTGCTGCTCATGTATTGAATCTGCTCCTCAAGGACATCATGGCACTGAAAACAATGGATACACTCTACAAGAGAACCAAGGAAATAATTAGGTATGTGAAGGGTCATCAATTAGAGCAGCAATCTACCTCCCTAAGCAAAGTGAGAAGAATAAGAGCACCACATTGAAGCTTCCCAGCAACACCCATTGGGGTGAAGTTGTCATCATGTTTGACAGTCTCCTGGAGGGGAAAGAGTATCTCCAAGAAATGGCCATATCACAGTCTGCCGATATGGACAGCCCCATCAAGAGGATCCTCCTGGATGATATATTTTGGGAGAGAGTGGTAAGCAGCCTGAAACTCCTGAAACCTATAGCAGTAGCCATTGCACGGATTGAGGGAGACAATGCCATCCTGTCTGATGTTCAGACTCTACTTGCAGATGTAAGAGAAGAAATCCATACTGCCCTGCCCACTTCACTGTTGCTCCAAGCAGAGGACACTGCTGTTCTGAAATACATCAAAAAGCGTGACGACTTCTGCCTGAAGCCCATACACGCCACAGCGTACATGTTGGACCCCAAGTTTACTGGTTAAAGCATCCTGTCTGGTGCAGAGATCAACAAGGCCTATGGTGTCATCACTACCGTGTCTCACCACCTTTGCCTGGATAAGGGCAAGGTTCTTGGCAGTCTGGCGAAGTACACTTCCAAACAAGGGCTTTGGGATGGAGATGCAATATAGCAGTCGTGCCAACATATCTCATCAGCCACCTGGTGGAAGGAACTTTATGGATCTGAGGCTCTTTCCCCTGTGGCCTCCATCAATCCTCCAAATCCTACCAACATCAGTCGCCTCAGAGCACAACTGGTTCTTGTTTGGGAACACACACACCAAAGCACGCAACAGGCTGACCAACACAAGGGTTGAACAATTGGTGGCCATCCAGGCAAATTTGAGGCTTTTTGAGCCTGACAATGAGCCATCCTCAACAAAGTTGGAAAGTGACAGTGAAGATGAGGCCTCAGAGTCTGATGTTCAAGAGGTGGACATTGAGGAGGTCCAGGGAGAAGACATGGAAGTCTGAGAGGAAAACAACCAAAGTTTTTGTTTCTATCATTTTACAGATGTATGTTGAAAACATTTTTGGGAGATGCGATGGATCATTGGGGATCATTCAATATTCCCTTTATTTTGTTGTTCAGTGAAATCATCCCACGTGTGAAGAGTCAACTAATTTAATTAAAGTCCAATTCGTTTTTTTCTATTGGAAGCATTTATCATTTGCAATTATGTCAACTTATGATAAGGTAAAAGGTTTATGTTTCTGTCTCCATGTGATATGGTAAATATATCCAATACAAAAAAAATATTAATGTGCATATATTTCCAATAATTCCCATATATTACCGATAATTCCTATATATTCCCGTTAATTCCCACGGAATCTTTCCACCTCTGAATATTCCCCAAAATGTGCAACCCTACCTAAGACAGCACACCTGAGTGACAAAAGCCCTGCAGAGTGGAGTTACGATAAGAAGAAGAAGCACAGAGCAGAGGGCCTAGCTGTTTCCAGGAAAAGTCTAATAATAACTCAGGTTTGACAGGCCTGTGTTACACAACATCAAAAGGCCAGACTGAATTGGAAGTGTCGGACGGTCTGTGACTTAGCACTCAGTGAGACTCTCCTAACTTCTCAATACACTCAAATCTAATTTTATTTGTCACATGCTTCGTAAACAAAAGGGGCATAATAACAGTGAAAGGCTTACTTACAGGACCTTCCCAACAATGCAGAGAGAAAGATTAAAAAAAAAACATGTATATATACATTATCATTCAAAAGTTTGGACACACCTACTCATTCAAGGCTTTTTCTTTATTTCACTATTTTCTACATTGTAGAATAATAGTGAAGACATCAAAACAATGAAATAACACATATGGAATCATGTAGTAACCAAAAAGGTGTTAAACAAAGGTTATAAAGTAGTCACTAGCCTTTCTTGATAATTCCTGCAATACAGCCTGTTCAGAACTTTGGTGAAGGTTTAAACCAGTTTGCAAGTGTTTTATTTCATTCTCTTCAGCCATTTTCTTTGGCCAAATGAAGTTCCAAATGCAATGTTGTGTTTGCTGTGATATTTTCCCTTTAGCAATAACTTGACTTATGATATTACATTACCTTAAGTTTAGAAACGGTTTTGACAGTTTGGTGTGGTGTGATATGAAGGCAGTGTGAACTGGCACTCCAACTGTCTATGACAGTAGAACTTGAGGAAAAAAATTTTAGGCCTACCAAAGATTCTCCTATAATCTAACATACAATGCTTATCTTTATTAAAAAATATTAGGATAATAAATTTACGAATTTAGCCTCCTATGTCTATATCTGTATAGCAGACGCAGTAGCCTAATTCCTTACATGTCGGTGTCATAGCATGCCACTGGCATATCTGTATCTCTCTCTCTGGGGCTAGGCCTAAGCATCTCTTCCTTTTACATTTTATTTAAAAATATTAATATCATAGAGTGGATGCATAAGTCTATAGGCCTATATGCATGCAATTCTCTGATGCATTTAGTGCTCAAATCTAACGGCTGAACCGTTAGGTGGACAATAATTATTTTAGGAAAGTAAAACTCAATAAAACCATATGCTATAGTTTTGCATATGCTACACATCGAAAATCAAAACATATAGAATAGTGTTTTTGTAATTTGTTGTAGGCTGTTTTTAAGGACATGTAAATCATTTGGTGTCACGGCTGGCTGAAGGACTGGACCAAGGTGCAGCATGGTAAGCGTACATTTTCTCTTTATCAAAAATGATGCCGACAAAACAAAGAACAAAACCAAACTGTGAAGCTTTGGGCTATGTGCCCTGAACAAAGTCAAAGTTAACTTCCCACAAAACAGGTGGGGGATAAGGGTACCTAAGTATGGTTCTCAATCAGAGACAAAGTTAGACAGCTGTCCCTGATGGAGAACCATACCAGGCCAATACATAGAAATACAAAACATAGAAAAAAGGACATAGAGTGCCCACCCTAGTCACACCCTGGCCTAACCAAAATAGAGAATAAAAAGTCTCTCTATGGCCAGGGCGTGACATTTGGCCAATAGCCCTAGGTTTTTGATGCCGCTGGCTGCGTGTGTGGATGCCCTAATGGGTTACTCCCCAATGCACATAGATGACCAATACATTTTTCAAATGAAAATGAAAATCGTCACTTGTCCAGCGCAGAGTTTCTGTTAGAAGGTAATAGCCGGCTTTTGGACGATAAAAACAATAGAAAAGGTGATAAATAAAATTAGCACTGGCCAATTGTCCTGGAGAAGAAAAAAAATCACATTGCAAAATAATCATTTTTAGCCTATTCATTGATGGAAAAACCAGTCAATACATTTGACCGGTCATGCGTATCGGTCTATGGGTTAATTTGCATAATTTTGTGGAATAAAATTGGCACGCAGTGGTTCCTCGATTAAAAGTTGTGTCATACTGCAGCACACCTTGCTGCAGCATTCTATGGCATGTTATTTAATTGTCAGCCATTTTTTATGTTAATGCAAGTTAGTGCTAGTTTGACCACCAGAGTTAGTGCTAGTTTGACCACCGAGGAAAATAAAAACAAAACCCTCAGGGTTTCCTTTAGGATGGAATGGAAAATATTGCACTGTACAACGTGACGGTCGGGAGCAGGCTACAGCATAAGAAGATTGGAGGATTCTAAATTAATATCTAAGGGGCATAACATTTCCGCACCCTAATTGTAGTGTGACCAATACTCCTTTCGCCTATGATAAGCCTACAGTATATCTAAAAAGATATATCTTAAGAATATCATGGAATATAATTGAACATTTTAGTTTCTCCATGCTTGTCTCATAGCAGCGAGAAACGGTGCTGAAATAGACGTCCACAGAGGGAAGGCTATTTATAATGATATTTTGTCGATTTTTTTTTTTTTAAACAACAGTGAGCGATTGTAATCTGAATAAAGGACAAAATATATAGCACTGCTAATGGCCATAACGATGATGTACAACGTAACCATGTGCGTTTGAAAGAGTATTTTCCAGTAAGCAACAATTTGTTTGCCTTCATTAGACAAATTTGTTCCAATATTTCTGTAATTCAGTGATTTATTCTCATAGTAATTCGTTATGGATCCAAAGCTAAATCAACATCTGCATTTTGAAAAAGTATTTTTATCATTATTTTATTAATGAAAGCATAAAGATGCTGATGAGGAAATACAGTACTGTAAAGTATATGCTTTTACATTTGGATAATAAAGCATTTAAAGCATTTTGAAGATATAAGCCACCTGCATTTGTTTATTAGGCCAATGTGCAGTCTGACAAGTAAGCATAGCCTACAATACATACTGTAGTAAACATGGGAAAGTGCCTAATTCCTTACATAAGGGAGAGCAGGCCATGTCCAGACTTTCTCGGTGACCTCAAGTACCTTCAATGATGGCTGTACTAGAGAATGCAGGCACAGGGAGACTGGGGTTCAATTCCCTGACGGGGAGGAAGGAGTAGGCTGTCCTTGTAAATAAAAATTTGTTCTTAACTGATTCCATATGTGTTATTTCATAGTTGTGATGTCTTCACTATTATTCTACAATGTAGAAAATAGTCAAAATAAAGAAACATCCTGGAATGATTAGGTGTGTCAAATTTAGATTGTTACTTGCTTAGTTAATTAGATTAATATTATGGTGTTTCTATTCCAAGAAAAAACGTTAGGAAGGAATGGAGAATATGGCGCTGTACAACGTGACGGTCGGCAGTACAGTACTTGGCTATTTAGCTAAAGAATCCCCATGTCATGTGGACAGGGCACGCGGGAGACCGGGGTTCAATTCCAAGACGGGGAGGAAGGAATAGGCTGTTCTTGTAAATAAGAATTTGTTCTTACCTGACTTGCCTAGTTAAATAAAGGTTACACTAACAGCATAACATATCTGCGACCTAATTTTTTATTATAGTCTAACCAATATCCAAACGGAGATTAAGTGAAAATAAAAACCTCAATTGATTTATCAAGACCAGTCCCCATGCTTGTCTCAGAGCAGCGCAAAACGGTGCTAAAATAGTTGTAGGCTTTTGCTTCAAATCCTATATTGCTTCTAACTCCAATATGCTCTTTAAATAAATAAGACCTACACCACTTTAACAGCAAATTACTCAACACTAGTGAGACTCATGTCGCCTACGGTAGGCCTACACTAGATCGAAAAATATGACGTGACTCTCCGCCAATAATTACATATAGAGAGTTGAAGGATTCTAGGTTAAAACTAAAAGCCACCTCATGGGTCTCCTGGTGGCGGCCGGCACAGGTATCAAACCTGCATCTGTAGCAACGCATTTTACATGTGGGAGCCCCCATCCACTCCGGAGCTCCCATCTACAAAGTATCAAAATACAGAGAGGTGTTGGTTAAGGTATATTGTCCTGCTAATAGCCCATAATGGTAAGCTCAAATAAAAAGTTATAATAAAAAGTAACACAATAAGAATAACAATAACAAGGCTATATACAGGGGGCACTGGTACCAAGTCAGTGTGCAGGGTACAGGCTACTTGAGGTCATCTGTAGGTGGGGGCGAAGTGACTATGCATAGGTAACAAACAAACTGCAAGTAGTAGCAGTGTACAAGAGGGGGGGTCAATGTAAATTGTCCAGTGGGGATTTTTATGAATTGTTCAGCTGTCTAATGTCTTGGGGGTAGAAGCTGTTGAGGAGCCTTTTGGTCCTAGACTTGGCGCTCCGGTGCCGTTTGCCGTGCTGTAGCAGAGAAAGCGGTCTATAACTTCGGTGACTGGAGTCTCTGCCAATTTTATGGGCTTTCCTCTGACACCGCCTATTATATAGGTCCTGGATGGCAGGCAGTTTAGCCCCAGTGATGTACTGTGCTGTACACACTACCCTCTGTAGTGCCTTGCGTTCGGAAGCCGAGCAGTTGACGTACCAGGCAGTGATGCAACCAGTCAGGATGTTCTCGAAGTTGCAGCTGTAGAACCTTTTGAGGATCTGAGGACCAATGCCAAATATGTTCAGTTTCCTAAGGGGGAATAGGCTTTGCCGTGCCCTCTTCAAGACTGTCTTGGTGTGTTTGGACCATTCTAGTTTGTTGGTGATGTGGACACCAACGCACTTGAAGCTCTCAACCTGCTCCACTACAGCCCCATCGATGAGAATAGGGGCGCCCCACCCTCCTTTTCCTGTAGTCCACAATCATCTCCTTAGTCTTGGTTAAGTTGAGGGATAGGCTGTTATTCTGGCACCACCCAGCCAGGTCTCTGACCGCCTCCCTATAGGCTGTCTAGTCGTTGTCGATGATCAGGCCTACCACTGTTGTGTCGTCTGCAAACTTAATGATGGTGTTGGAGTCCTGCCTGGCCACGCAGTCATGGGTGAACAAGGAGTACAGGAGGGGACTGAGCACGCACTCGAGGGGCTCCAGTGATGAGGATCAGCGTGGCAGATGTGTTTCTACCTACCCTCACCACCTGGGGCGGCCCGTTAGGAAGTCCAGGATCCAGTTGCAGACAGAGGTGTTTAGTGCTAGGATCTTATGAGCTGTGAGGGTACTATGGTGTTGAACACTGAGCTGTAGTCAATTAATAGCATTCTTACGTAGGTGTTCCTTTTGTCCAGGTGGGAAAGGACAGTGTGGAGTGCAACTTGGAGTGGGTCTAGGGTTTCTGGGATAATGGTGTTAATATGAGCCATTACCAGCCTTTCAAAGCACTTCATGGCTACGGATGTGAGTGCTACGGGTCTGTAGTCATTTAAGCAGGTTGCCTTAGTGTTCTTGGGCAGAGGGACTATGGTGGTCTGCTTGAAACAGTGCCATGGAGATTTTCTGTCCATTAAAATAACATAAAATTGAAAGAAGGCCCATTTTATTGCTTCTTTAATCAGAACAACAGTTTTCAGCTGTGCTAACATAATTGCAAAAAGGTTTTCTAATGATCAATTAGCGTTTTAAAATGACAAACTTGGATTAGCTAGCACAACGTGCCATTGGAACACATGAGTAATGGTTGCTGATAATGGGCCTCTGTACACCTACGTAGATATTCCATTTAAAAAAAATCTGCTGTTTCCAGCTACAATAGTCATTTACAACATTAACAATGTCTACACTGTATTTCCGATCAATTTGATGTTATTTTAATGGACAAAAAATTTGCTTTTCTTTCAAAAACAAGGACATTTCTAGGTGACCCCAAACTTTTGAACGGTAGTGTATATTTGTTATGTAGGGTATCTTATTTATCACACGCGCACAGCTTTTATAAGCCCAATCGTTGCTCAATCATTTGAAATGCAATCGCATGTTGAAAATCATTTTTCTGGCCACGATTAAAAACAGCAACAGAAAAATCTCATCTCGTAATTGTAGCGCGATTCCCTTTTGCCTTTCAAATGCATAGGCAATGGAAGGCAGGCTTCATCAGCGCGCCACACAACACTTTGCAATGTGCTGGAGGCAATACACATTTTGAAAAAGTATAGCTATTTGTTTGAAACCTGAAAGTTTTACTACATATTGTACTTTGCTTCAAGGTAGTCTCGGCAAAATCCAACCATATCTGTATAGGCAATTATATTATAAAGACTTCCATATGCCATTGAAACCAGTAGCCTATTTTTCTCATGTTCTATTGGTTTTCAACTTTCTTTCATTGTCCAGTAACCAAAGGCACAGTCCTAGTCATATTAGCAACCCATGCTAGTTGTTGCATCTTTAGATCTCCCCTCTTTCTAAATTTCGAAAGGATATTTTCATATCTGTCACTTTGACAATGGTATTTTCATGCTAATTGCATTATGAAACGAACATTCACGCGTAGCCTACTGTCTTGTGCACATTGTTGCGCTTATAATGTGAAGACACAGACTAATAGTGCATCAACATTTTCTGATCTGTTGCATCAGACTCATTGATTTTTGTATGTTTTTTTATGTAGCCTAGGCCCAGTGTTGTGTTCGAGACCACCTAAAGCGAGACAAATTCAAGACCAAGACCGGAGAAAATCGAGTCCGAGTCAAGACCAAGACCGGAGGGAGGTCGAGTCCGAGTTGACACCGAGACCGGGAGAGGGACAAGCAGGTTCGAGACCAATTCAATTCCAAGAACATAAAAAAGACCATAATTCAAGACCATAATTGTAATTCTTTGTCCAGTATTTCTGCATATTTCAGAAGAACATATGGATTCTATAGACATTCAGAATGGTAAACAAATGCATGCTGAGGGCAATTATTACTAACCCAAACACAGCGGGGAACAATGAGGACCTTCTACGCCTTCAGAGGGCTAAGGATTTCTAATATAATAAAAACAACAATAATTACAATTATATTATTATTTTCAATCATGTTCTGATTTAATCTCTTCAGTTCAGATTTTGTCTTTGGCGAGATAAATCTACCTAGCTAATTCAGCCATTAGCTAGGCCATGAGAAGCTGGATAGAAGGCACATGCCATTTAACTGTATTAGGGCAACATTTGGGAGTGACAGTGGAATTGTCACGTTCTGACCTTTATTTCCTTTGTTTTGTATTTATTTAGTATGGTCAGGGCGTGAGTTGGGAGGGCAGTCTATGTTTGTTTTTCTATGATTTGGGTATTTCTATGTTTCGGCCTAGTATGGTTCTCAATCAGAGGCAGGTGTCATTAGTTGTCTCTGATTGAGAATCATACTTAGGTAGCCTGAGTTTCACTGTGTGTTTGTGGGTGATCTGTTCCTGTCTCTGTGTTTGCACCAGATAGGACTGTTTAGGTTTTCACTTTTCTTGTTTTGTTTAGTCTGTTCATGTATAGTTGTCTTTATTAAAAACATGAATAACCACCACGCTGCATTTTGGTCCGCTTCTCCTTCACCACAGGAAAACCCTTACAGGAATAAACCAATCACATTTTAATTTGTAATGGGTGGGACAGTTTTTACCAAAAATACGTATGGAAACTTCTGCCTTATCAAAGGCCAACAGATCACTGTGCAATAGCGAGCAGTAGTTTTCCCAGGGTCTAGCTAGCTATCTTTTGTTGTTGGCTAGTTTGCAGCGGCTGCAACAGGTGTTATCGAAGAGGATGTTGTTGCTAATTTGTTAGCTTCTCCCTTTTCAAGAATAACTTTTAACAAGAAGTTAACCTTTAACTGCAGTGGGCTAAATCAGGGTCACACAGAGTGATTCTTAGTAGTCTTAAAAAAAATGCATTTAAAAAAAGTATACACCTCACACATGGTTATGGACTTAAAAAAAAGACACTTATACCATGTCAGATATAGAACTAAAATGTATTCAAATTGTTGTTCGCATCCCAATATTACACTTTATTTACATCACAGAAGACTGAAATATAACAAAACTGTTTGACATAGAAACACTTGATATGAATTTTATATTTATAATCTTTACTAATTACACAATTATTAAAATTATTAATATCCTTCCACCTTTGAGGCCAAAGAAGGCACTTTTGGTCATTGACTGCAGGGAAGGGTTGTTTCAAATGATTATCATCTGGTGAGTGGAACTGTGTTGTTGTTTTTTTGCTCAATCTGATTGGGTGGGCCTGGCAGGGCCCCAGTGGTTGGGCCTGTGTCCAACCAGGCCCACTCATGCCTATGCCCCTGATGCAAACAGCACATGATGACTGAAATCACAAATAGCCTACTAACCAAGACATCAGACTAACATTTTTTAATACCTGGTTTGCATACCCATTGTTGCCTTAGTTAGCATTTATTGGTAGATATCATAAGTTGAAACGTCTTTCCTACCTACCAGCTGTGGGTGACATTCTTCTGTGAGCTGCTCCATGCCAAAACCAGTTAAGAGCTTGCCGCTCTTGCTGCCTGCCTGCAGATGATATTTTGCTGAAACTAGGCTATGTGAGCAGCGTGCATGTGAATATATTTCACGTGTTTTGCAATTGTGTAGGCAGGATTCCACTATTGTACTACATACTTGATATTGTATACCTCTACTACACTACTTTGTTACACATAACTGGGGATTAAGAAGTGAGTAAATGCAATGCCCACTGAAAGAAAAGTGGGTATACGGCATATACCTGCATTTAAAAACTGGATGGTTCGAGCCCTGACAGCCTTGATATATCAGGCCATATACCACGGGTATGACAAAAACATGTATTTTTACTGCTCTAATTACATTGGTAACCAGTTTATAAAAGCAATAAGGCACCTCAGGGGTTTGTGATATATGGCCAATATACCACGGCTAAGGGCTGTTGAGTCCACCCCCCACCCTGTTGAGTCCACCTGTCTTATTGCTTAAATATCCCCCACTACACCACTGGCTTAAATAGCCCCCGCTATCCATAAAAAAAAAAATCATCTGTGAATCTGTTGGGGCGGTATGCAAAGTGGGTCCAGGGTGTCTCAGATGATGGTGTTGATGTGAGCCATGCATTTCATGGCTACAGATGTGAGTGCTACGGGGCGATAGTCAATTAGACAGGTTACCTTGGCGTTCTTGGGCACAGGGAATATGGTGGTCTGCATGAAACATGTAGGTATTATAGACTTTGTCAGGGAGAGGTTGAAAATGTCAGTGAAGACACTTGCCAGCTAGTCAGCCCATGCTCTGAGTACACATCCTGGTAATCCGGCCTTGTGAATGTTAATCTGTTTAAAGGAATTACTCATATTGGCTACGGAGAGTGAGATCACACAGCCGTCTGGAACAGCTGGTGCTCTCATGCATGTTTCAGTGTTGCTTGCCTTGAAGCGAGCATAGAAGGCTTTTAGCTCATCTGGTAGGCTCGTGTCACGGGGCAGTTCGCGGCTGGTTTTCCCTTTGTAATCCGTGATAGTTTGCAAGCCCTGCCAAATCCGACGTGCGTCAGAGCCGGCGTAGTAGGATTCGATCTTAGTCTTGTATTGATGCTTTTCCTGTTTGATGGCTCATCAAAGGTTGAAGAGGGATTTCTTATGAGCGTCCGGATAATGTCCCACTCCTTGAAAGCGGCATCTCTAGCCTTTAGCTCAGTGAGGTCGTACAAGAATCCATGGCATCCATGGTTTCTGGTTGGGATATGTACGTACGGTGGGGACGACGTCATTGATGCACTTATTAATGAAGCCGGTGACTGATGTGGTACACTCATCAATGTCATTGGATGAATACCGGAATATATTTCAGTCTGTGCTAGCGAAACAGTCCTGCTGTGTTTCATCCGCTTCATTGGACCACTTCCACATTGGTTCTTCCTGTTTGAGTTTTTTGCTTGTAAGTAGGAATCAGGGAGGGCGAGGAGCCTTGTATATTTTTCTGTGTGTCGTGTAAAGGTGATCTAGAATTTTGTGGCCTCTAGTTGCACAGGTGACATGCTGGTAAAAATTAGGTAAACGTATTTCAGTTTCCTTGCATTAAAATCACCACTTCTGGGTGTACATTTTCTTGTTTGAATATGGCCCTATACAGGTTGTTGAGTGCAGTCTTGGTGCTAGCATCGGTTTGTGGTGGTAAATAGACGGCTACCAAAAATATAGATGAAAACTCTTTTGGTAAATAGTATGGTCTGCAGCTTACCATAAGGTATTCTAACTCAGGCGAGCAAAAACTTGAGACTTCCTTAACATTAGAGAACACGCACCAGCTGTTTTTAACAAAGAGACACACACTCCTAATGTCTCAAGGCACTCCTAACTTGCGTGCGTGCTTGTGCTACTTTGAACCAGCCATTGTCGTTGTCTACTTTTCTCTGTCCTGAGGAAAAATGTCATGTAACGGCCATGAAAACAGAATGGAACGAACAGAGCATTTTTCTTCTATTCTATTTTAACCTATGTGGAAAGTATTGAGGACTACACCTAGCTGCCCAAACCACTGTGGTGGTTCTTCGTATAACAGTCCCTCTAATTTGGGACAGATGGTCAGGATAGCAGGCCTTGAAATAACAGTTTGTCACTGATCTGGGTCCAGACCTTGTGGTTTGCCCTGCTTGGCACAAGCTCCATATTCAAGAGAGTAGGATTAGGATGTCTGCAGAGAGAGTTCTCTCTCTCATTGTCTGTAATGTAACATTTTGTGAGTGCCTCCAACGTTACAGTGAGTGTAGGCTGTCTGGTCTGTGCACATGTCCCATTTAGAGTTATCTGATACGTGATTCGTCTTTACGACAGAGATAACTATAGCTGTTGTTACCCCATCAGGTCATATTCATGGCTGAGAGGTTATTATATTCTTGGACTATTTGAAGACTTATAATCATTATGTTAAGCAGTATATATGTCTAAAACACATTTCCCTTTCAGGGACAATAACTACCATCTTTATCTATTTGATCTTATCAGGCGGAATTTAGAAAAATAAAGAGACAAATGTCTGCTTTGCGAAGTAAGTCAGCCTGCTCCTTGACAACCGCAGGCTTCATAGCCCCTTAGTTACTGACCCTGTGGCAACAGATAACAGGCTAGACTGTGTGACTCTGTTTGTGACAGGGACACAACAGGAACACAACAGGCTCTGTGATTATGTGCTCAGCAGCACGTAAGGATGGGCATGTGTTCTCTCAATGTGATCAGCCATCAGCAGTCCTGGTGCCAACACAAGATGTTTGTACTGTATGTTGTCAACCAATGAGTGTGTTATAAGGGGTGCCTGAAGCACCACAGTGAGACTGAGTTCAGCTGAGTCTCACTCACATCTCTTTATCAAACACTCTCCCTACATTCCTTCCTCTTGTTCTACACAACAAGGGTCAGGGGTTAGGGGTCAGAAGGTAAGAGTCACGATGACTCACCATTTGCACTGTCCAGGCAGTTTACCAACCTTGTAGGGTTTTCCCACATATTACACAAGATAAATGGGTTAAGGGTTTGCCCACTTTTTTACCGGCAGCACTCAAGGGTTACCCAAATATCTCTTTACCACTACCACACCTTAGTAAGGGTCAGGTATGTGCTGTGCGTACATGCCTATGTGTGTGCGTCAGGGGTCAGAGGTTCTGCTGACTCACCATGTCCGCTGTCCAGGAAGTCAGTGATGATGGCTGCGCTGCAGTGGGACCAGGGGCTGGTCCTGTTGATCTGGATCAGGGTAGGGGACATCATGTGGTTGTCCTTCAGCTTCCCAAACGTCTCCTCACACGCCTTCACATTGTCATGCGGCATGTTGAACACGTGGCCTATAGCAGGAAGAGGAAGAAGGGAGACAGTAATGTCTCATTCATCTTTGTTATTCAATAAATTACTTACTGGATTTACTTGGGCAGCATAGGTCATATACCTTGCCGTCAACTGGCTTGTTGTTTTTGTCAGTCAATAAACACTGGACATTTACAAAAATTATTTTATGGTTGCTCAGGTATTGTGAAAGGAGGTGATACCGTCAACAGTTTCGTCTTTGTTTGACCGTTTTTACAGCTTTACATTCACATAAAAATACAATGAGAATCTGCATAGATATCGGTCTTCCTTTATATCAGCTCTAATGCTGTTCAAACTAAAAAGTGGAAATCTGGATCATTTTTAGTAACTATTCTTGTCACACTGACAAAACAGCAACTTTGGGTTCTCAATTACTGTGCCAGGGGGGTTTGGAGAGGACAGCAGGTTTGGGTGAATGGGTTCACCCCATTGAGTCAATTCAGTCAATTCAGGAAGTAAACTGAACGTTCAATTCCAACCCTGGAGGACGGACTAAGGTGATGGGACAGAGCACTCACCAAGCTCGTGAGCAGTGGTAAAGGCGGAGGGCAGACCGTCGTCTTCTATCACAGAGCAGCTTCTCTTTGGGTCACACATGGTGCCCACGTCAGCCATGCCCAGGGTGTCACAGGTGGAGGCTCCACACAGGTCCTGGACAGGAGATAACACACACACCACACACTGGTCAGACAAACACACTCATCTCTCCCATTACACATGGTAATAACATTTCTATTGCTGTTCTGAGATTTAACTAGGATATTCACTTGCTGTCAAGCTAATTTGACCCTCTTACTTGTCGTGCTTTTAATACCTTGAAAGAGGTAGACCACAGTAGTATGTACTATATATAGTGATTATACTGTGTGTCATCAAATCAAATTGTATTTGTCACATACACATGGTTAGCAGATGTTAATGCTGTGACAAACCATTCTAATATGTCTGCTTTGGCTTGCCATACGTTCTCCCAATAGGCATTGCTTTCTGGAAACCCCCACTACACATTCAATCTACCTGTACTTGAGTTAATGAAAATGCCTCCAATTGTTCTGCCAAGTAGCAAAGTTTACAATTTACCTATATTTCTGCACCACACTGTTTTAAACACAATGTATGTTAGTGAGTAAGGACCCATTGGGACCTCATTAACACAGGCCTCACTGACAACCAGGCAGTACCTAAACAACCCATTGAGCAATGCCTTTCTGCCCAGTTTGTATTATTCTGTAAATACATCTGTGAAACTAAATTTAGTATGATACAGTATGTTACGTTATGTCGGGTTACATTATGAATGGAAAAGCAATCGTACAATATCATACAAATTAGAGGATGTATAGTATCATACATTTTACCTGGTCGTACAGTAGCATACGAATTGGATGACGGAAGTTATCACACATCTGGGAGGACATATAGTATTATACATCTTTCTCTGAGACCAGGTTGATTGTTGCATGTAACAACAAAGTAGAAATACGGGGAGAATTTACGTTGTTGGTTTGGGGAACTAACAACAAAGGTTAGGATAAATTACGTGAAAGGTTAGGGGAACTAAAACAAAACTGTAAGGTGAATTTAAGTAGTAGTTTAGGTGAATTGGTTTAAAGTTTAGAATAAAGGTTAGGGGAAGGGTTAGCTAAAATAATACAGTTGTTCCCGACATGACTCAAACACACAACCTTTAAATTGCTACGTCCAACCAATCTCCCTACTTTTGTTTCAGTCTAAAGTAACTAGATCATTAGTAGGTATCATACATCTTGGAGATGCTCAGAAATACATTAAGTATGTTTCATATTGCTCTGATGCCAGGCTGTGCACACTAGAGTAGAATCTTTGACAAACACACAGTAAAAACCATCAATCCCCAAGCTCCTCTTAGCTTTGATCTGGTGTTTAAAAGTATATCCAAACTGAAGCCTTAAAGTACTGTGACAAATTATTTGAAGTATCTACCACAATTGCTTGACAATGAAAATCCAATCCAGGTGTGTGTGTGTGTGTGTGTGTGTGTGTGTGTGTGTGTGTGTGTGTGTGTGTGTGTGTGTGTGTGTGTGTGTGTGTGTGTGTGTTTTAACTCAATATCAAATAATAAAGTACCTGGGATTCTTTTCAATTAAAATGGTCAAAAATTGTAATTTCTCAAGCAATCATTTTCTACGACTATCTGGGAGTGGTTTGAGTGGGGAGGGAAAAACTGAGAACTGTCTTTTCGAACAGCTCTTACACTAAAAGGCCATTATCATCATATTCACAATTTCATATTATTATTCCAACCTCATAGTGTGGAAATATATATAAAACACAGGACAATCACATTTTTTGATTGCGCTAGGCCTATGAGAAAGTATACTAAACTGCAATGAGCTGCTGTGTTTTCATCTGCCATTGACCTACTTTTCCCATCCGCCATCTGCCATATCTTTCCATGGTGTGGACTCACTCACCCAGCTGTTTAACACACACACAGACACGCACGCACGCACACAAACACAACTGCCAATCCTGACTCTCCATCCTATCCATCTTTCCACGGTGTGGACTCACTCACCCAGCTGTTTAATGACAATGACCAATAATATCGTTCCAATCCTGACTAATCATAATTAAAAGACCCACTGCTTTTGGTGACCTTGTTTCTGCATGTTACTTCCAATTTTCACTGAACCAGGCATAGAACAGAGTAGGATTTGGGATGGCCTATTGGTTAGAGTGTGGGGCCAGTAACCGAAAGGTTGCTGGATTGAATCCCCGAGCTGACAAGGTAAAAATCTGTCGTTCTAAACAAGGCAGTTAACCCACTGTTCCTCGTTAGGCTGTCATTGTAAATAATAATTTGTTCTTAACTGACTTGCCTAGTTAAATAAAGGTTAAATAAAAAAATACTCTCCCCTCCATAACATAAGTCATGTTGCTAGTGATGGCTCAGTAGGGCCTGGGGGGACATTCAAAAGCAACATGTTGTTAAACAGAACTGCAACAGAACAGAGTAGGGCCGGGAACCAATCAAAGTTGTAGTGATTCAATCAATCAGCCGGTGGCTGATTAGTAGGGGCCTGGCGGCATATTCAAAAGCAACATGTTGTTGCAAAATGTTAAAAGAGCAACAGCGAGAAAGAATTAGGCTAGGCACTAAACAAGTTACACAACAACAACTGCAGCAGCTTGCAACGACAACTGGAAACCTTGGTCTGATACACCAGTATCACCGGGAAGGGTTTTATAAGATCTGGAAATACTTAGCTAGGTGTGTCCTTCCCCCCTTGTTACCCTGGTGTGTATCTGTCTATCATGGAAGTTAATAGCAAACTTAGTGTAGAGTTACTCTCCCATCCAGCCCTCTCTGGGGAAATATGAATCTGGCAGGTTTATGGTCAGAATCCATTACTAATCTTTTGGAAAAGGGGTTTTCACATACACTGCACATTCTGTGGACGTTACTGTGCGATCTCAGCAAGCTGCAGAGCAGTAAGGAAGGAGCCATGGGGAGAACTGAGGCTCCCTGTGAGAGCTGAGTGGTCTATATAAAACACATAAGTATAGTACATTAAACTCAGCATAAGTAAACATCACATCAGGCGCAATCTGTGCCTTTACTCATGCCATTGTGCTGTTGATTGCAAACCATTTCAAGACCCTTTCACAGGCGTCTAAATCTAATGTGCCTAACCAGCTGGGGGGAAATGGTTGAAATGGCATTAGAAACTGATTGAAATTACGTCATTGTGATGTCATGCCCTCTGGGTATTTAGAATGAGAATTCCTATGCCACAAGCATGGAAAGTGTCCCATGACTGTCTCCTGCTATGGACCAAGGTCGGCTGAGTGCATCATCAGCATCACCACCAGCCCATGTCTGTCAAAACCTATTCATTTTCACTGTGTCAAAGACGACTCCTCTCCTCAAGCAACACTGACCCAATTGGCACCCGGTGGTACAAACAGCAGACTTTCATTAGGCTTTTATAACATCCAAACTGTTCCATGTGTGCATTCCCCCTCCTTCTCTTTCCATTTCTCTCTCTTCCTCTCTGCCTCTATCTCACTCCAACTCCCTCTCAATTTGTCTACTTTCTCCCACTCTCCAGTTCTCGCACTCTCCCCCATCTCTCTCTCTCTCTCACTTTCTCCCTCTCTTTTTCTCTCTAGTTCTCCCACTCTCCCCGTCCTCTCTTTCTCTCTCTCTCTCTGAGTCACAGACTACATACCAGTGTCCACCACAACTCAGCTTTAACATGTTTAATCAGACTTGTTATTATTATAGACAGAAATGAGCGGAAATGGAAAGGAGAGCTGGAGAGAATGGGATTGGGGTGAGAGGAGGAAGTTAGGATTACTGCCAATGAAAGACAGTAAAGAAATTAGCTCACACAAGGGTCTGCTGTGTGGTAGTTGTAAGGGCCCATTGGGAGTATTGGGTCTCATAATGACAGCTTCACAGCTGAAGGTGAGATATGTTAGTCTTTCACGTCCACTCCAATGTTCAGGAACAGTAAGACTCATTTGTCATGAGGAATAATCTGAATGCCTGAGGGAGCTAAATTTAAACTGAAACTGATTGTTTCAAGTCTTTCTTTCTCCCACTTCCTTTACAAGTCCCCATGGCAGTATCTTTTAAATGATGAGCCCAAGCCCGTGCTTTGGAAGGTTTTACCCTCACAGAACTGCATAGTATCTCAGTGGTCATAACAAATCCTGTTGCCAATGGTCTGTATGGTTACCAAGATTACTGCAAAGGCAATGACTGCAGAGTGTGATTTCTAGAGATAAAATATTCATCCAACTTGTTGAATTAAGTTTTATCAATCTACTCCTCTTCTAGTAGGCCTATTATCATTGACATTACTTTTTAAGCCTACATTCAGCCTATACAGCTGCCAACTAAGCCAACAAAAGTGTTGCCTGGAGAGATATGATTCTGACACATTACATTTTCTAATAGTGATGCTGATCCATATTGCCATTCTTTGCCACTCTTTACCACAGTGAATGTTCTGACACACACAACAGTCAGTCTCTGTTATGTTATTCATGTGTAATTACTTGGTTATAGCCTGGCGTGAGACTGTTTATATTTAGTGGTTTTAGGATGACAGGCTCATATGGTGCTACTTAAAATGACTTGCAAGGCTTCTTTGTCACTTTTGGGGTTTTGAGAGGAAAGCGTGTGACTGATGATGGCCAACTGTGCCACGCCACACTGCCAGTGCTACTAAGCCTCTTTTATTAGGTGTAAATCTGAGGGACTCGATAAAGTTGGGCTTTATTAAAGGTAAGGTTTAGCCAACTGGAAACCACTATGGTAAATTAAAAAGCAACAAGACGTGTAATAGTGTAGTTATTGTGCAGTTGTTTAAAATCTCCAGTGTATTTTCAATACTCAACAATAAATTCGCAATCAATTTTCAGAATGACTTTCACATAATGTGTAGGTGAACAACCCTGACGAGTGACAGGTAAAAACAATAATTGCTGTAGAGGTCACATGGTAGAAACGCAGGAGTGAATGGAAATACACACAAACAGATCTAAATCAAAATGCTAAAACTGAGCCAACAACCCAGATGAGAAATGTGCACTAGGCAGAGGAGAGGTGTGCTGAATCCTGTCCCTTGCGGCTGGCTGCAGCTGTGAGGCTCTCCCTCCTCTAGTGCTGCTGTGGTTTCAGACTGGGGGCAAGCAAGTGGGCCAGGGCCAGAGATGTGGCGGGAGGGAGGGAAGGATAGGGGAATTTCTGACATGTTCATGGTGATCTTCCCCAGGGGCATATTTAATGGGGAGCAGGCAAGGCATCCTCAGAGGGGGAAGGGGGAGGTGGGGAGGGACAAGCCAGCGCATTTACAGCTGGAGGCAAGGCAGGGTGGGAAAGGTCCACATAAAACAAGACACTTCCGATTGCTGCATCCCTCGGGGTACTGACAGACTGACTGACACTCCCTTGTCACAGAGCACAAATAACTAAGCTAGTTGTTAGTTTATTGTTACATTTTCTATTGGATAATTATGTTCAGTATGTTTGCTGGAAAGTACAGTGACTTGGTCATGAAGAGATTGGCCATGACATAATGTGCTATATGACATGATCCGGAATTATTTCAATTACATCTGCCAAGTAAGGGTGGTTGAGTACAGCACTGCACTGACATTAAGTTTGGCTCTGCCAATCTATTTATTGCATGAAAGCTCTGAGACTAAAGTAGCTAACTGCATGGTAACTGTATTCCTTGCTACTATTGGAGGTGTCTGAATCGCTCTCCCCACTAAATGCTTGCCTACCTTCAAGACAGTAAACCATGGACAACCTTCTTTACTAAGGAAAACAAAGGACTGTATAACGTCTGTGTCTGTCTGTCATATCACGGCTGTCTGAAACTTGGCTGAGAAGTGAGTGTTCACATGTCTCTTCATGGGTCAAAGAGCTACACCTTCTCTAATAATGGTTGGAATGTAAGGAGGGACTTCAACTCTGACCTTGTCTGAAATTTAGAAATGAATCAAAAAGAAAATATGTCAGCATAACAGAAACAAATAACTGCCACTCTGCTCTGACAGTGATTATTTTTGGTTGTAATGGTAAACTTGGACCATGACAATCCCTGACCTTACTTCAGTGTTAGGGCTGACCAGCCGGTTGGCCACGTGGCATGTAGAGTCTTGTTGTTTGGCTGTGTGAGTAATGAGTGGTCTGGTCTGTCGACACTGTGCTGTGGGCGCGGCCCTCCATTTCACTCTCTCTCTCTCCCTCTTCCTCTCTGTCTACCTCTCCCTCCCAACAGGTGGGGATTGTCTCAGAGTTCATCAGAGGTGGAAAGTGTGTTTGAGTGCAAATCAATTAATGTTTAAGGGCAGGGACAACCCACTGAACCCAGCCTTTTATAAATAAGCATTGTGATTTGTGAACAAGCATAAATCAAGTCAGTGTCTACTTTATGAGACCTGGGGTTGGGTTGGTTTAGCTAGTTTTATGTCTATGACTATGTCTCGTGTGCCATTGGGTTTACATGGACTTATGCCAAGGCTCCCATACCTCCTTGTGACACAAGTTCTATTATATGGCATCTATGTCACCATAGACAAACACACTAATGAATAATAGAAGATGCTGGTCAGCATTATAGACTGGTTTAGACTGCTTATGTGGTGCATTCAATTATATTCCCATTTTCAAACTATTGCAATGATCCAATGCATCACAATCATCCTCATTCTGCATACAGATTACACAGTAATTCTAATTGCACAGATGCATACATACTTGCAAACCAAGGTAAAATAGAGGGTGCTTAAATCTATCCAGTTTCACGGCATGTACAAGTGTGAGGTGTAAAATGGAAATTAGCTTTTTGCTTATTGCAACTCCCCCTGAGAGTGGGGTCATTGGCCGGAATAAACCATTATTGACAGAGACCCTGAAACATTTAGGGTTATAGGGAAGATTTTTCATCTTGTGGAATTCAAACTAGCAACCTTCCGGTTACTGCCCCAACACCTTTGCAATAAGCTACCTGCCATCCCATGCTCCCATGGTGATTGCAAGGTGACAGAGAGAGAGCACCCCATGTTGACAGAATAAAGCTCAACTTTACCTGCTTGGTGAACAGTATGGCAGTATCCCAATAGTCTGGATGCTTGTCGTTATTCTTATTCATCTTTTTTTGCCAAGTGCAGAAGTTACGCAGCGTCATTGCTGCATTGCCTGAGACTTTGGGTCCTTTGTCATCATCAGTTAGCACAATGAACTTGACAACAACAATGTTGATGGAGTTGAGAATACTGGGGTGTTTGTAGAGCCTAGCTGCCACAGACATGAGTGTCAAGAGGTAATGTTTAAGGTCATCTCCATGGAAACTAGCCATGGATTCATCAGCAACAACCAACGTCTCCACGTATCTGGGGATGGAGGCAAATCTCTTGGATCTACCTTGGATACCTTTTAACATTGTTTCAGTCACATTGTGCCCTTTGTATAAGTGCTTGTATTTCTCCAAAGACGCCGCGACGTCGGGACTCAGACCCGTGTCCACCGCGCACATGGAGGTCGAGTTACCGTTGAAGTTATCGTTGCTACGGCGCCGGATAACATGCACGCTCTCGGCGCTCCTGGTATTTCCTGAAGTGGTGTCATTGTGGACAGGGTTGATGAAATATTCCCAGCCTTTGAAACCGAATGCGCCTTGCAAGCCCTTGCACAGACTCAGCGCTGCGTATGAGAGCCGGTCTGAGTTGACATAACCGGAGTAAAAACACCTGCTCAGGTCCCCGCTTGCAGCTGGACTGGAGGCAGAGACCGTGGGGGTAAGGAAATTTGAATCTGGATGCAAATCAAGCACTAGCTCCTGCTGGAAGGCGCTTATTTTAAGAACAATTATCCCCGTAAGAATATCCTCGCCGTTGTCAAAAACATTATGCTCATATTGTTTGTCATCCAGTCTAATGGGGTAGCAAAGTTCACTTTCACTCTCCATGCAATTAACGGATCTGGAGTGTAGAATCACGAAACAATAGAGCAATATTGTCCTTATGAACATCACCATGATTGATTTTATTGAGTAACCTAATGTAATGATCAGGAATTGAAATGAACAACAAAAGTAGCCTGCAAGGGGTACGTTCCCGGGTAAACGTTCCCTCTAATGCAGTCGTAATGAGTGATCGATACAACAGAGAATAATCCAAGGCGCAAATGGAAGGCTATTCTAAAACATTGCCGTTACAAGTCCGCTCAGTGCAAAATCCTTCAGTATCTGACCCGTTCCCATCATCTACCTGTCTGCTGAGCCGATTGCTGCCTTCTGTGGACTTTATGCTTTTGCGTCATGAGTAGCCTAAATATTGAGAAATTGTAATCAGAGTTTTTGGGGTCGTAACTAGTTACCACAGCCGCAAAGTCATAATTATGGTTTAACCCCGCCTATTTCTACAATTTCTCTTAAAATCTGATTTTAAACCTAACGTTAAATGTATCCATAACCTTAACCACACTGCAAACCTTATGCCTAACCATAACCTTAAATTAAGACTATAAAGCACATTTTGTTTTAATGCATTTTTACGATATAGACAATTTTTACTTTGTGGCTGCGGTAACTAGTGACAACAGAGTTTTTGGGGAGGCGCTCGGGAAAGCTCATTGGTTATGCGTCTCAGTTCAAGGTTTACTCTGCGACCACTTGAAACTCTGTACTGTATTAGCATCACCACTTCCGCGCAGCACACGAAAAACAGGGTTTCCTTACACTTACCCCTCGAGCTGAGTCTGTGCTATGCTATGCAGTGCATAGCGCGCAGCCTGCCTCCATACACATTTGTATCCAACGCAACATCCAAAGCAAAGTAGCACAACACCAAATGAGTGATATATTTTGCATATGTTTACTAGCCAGTGCCTATACTCTACAAAATGTCATTTTATAACATGGCTTTGTGAATTAGTAAGATGTATCTAGGGGTTAGGCTATGCTTCAACACCCACTGATGATACAAATATGATCATCTTATTGGCATACGAGCTCAGAGACAAACATCAGTGGCCGTGGATAGTGTGCATAATTTTAGTCTTGTGCTCAATATACCCAATCTTCTTGGGGTTTATAATTAACTGAAACCAGTGGGCTACATGCCTATGTGCTGTAGTATAATTGAGCCAGTGAGACAGGGTTTAGGCTATATCTGATTATAAAGTAATCATGCTGTCACAATCATCATACTAATCATCATCATCAGATCATTGGGGAAAAGTCCATTCAAGTTCAACACGAGTTTATAGCCTACAATGTAACACAGTAGCCTAATGTTACTATGGAACTGTACAAATAATAATACAACACCACCTTGATAAAGTGAAACAATGTGATGTGTTGGGTACTTTTACTTGACGGTTTTTGCTCTTTCAAGATTGTTCAGAACTGATGCCTGGCGGTGTCCAGACAGTCCTCTTTTCAGATACAATATTCTGGAGGCTGATACAAGTGCGGCATCTTGTGGCTAATATGCATAATCATGTACACCGCTTCCGTCTAACTAAACAAGACTAATCAAATAAATTAAATACAATTAGCTGCTATCATCCATTAACTGTTACGTTTTAATTGTGTGCATCATTTGTTTGATTTCTTTCCATTTAAATGCATTTTTTGTAACATACATGGGCTTCAACTCCATCACTAGAAGCGCCTACGTTTGAATTGTGAAACAACACTGCCACATCGTGGTTAAAAGACGGTGATTTAATAATACTTTTGTTTTATCATTGGTCATTATGATAATTTAGCTGACGCCTGATAGAGACTTCGAAGTAGCCTATTGTAATGTGGCCAAAATGGGAAATACGTAATAGACATCGAAGCATTTTAAAAGTCCCAAAGTGAATGTGATGCGATTGCATTTTTTTTCATTGTAATTTTGGAAATGTTATTTAACTCCACATTTGTGTGTTAGGTGTGGGCGTGTTTTAACTTAATTTAATGTGTCTAACGAAAACACAATTATTACATTATTATTGTTGTGTAACAAATAGCCATTTTACATTTTTACTACCAGGCTATTACTGGCAATGGCAATAGCCATAAACTGCCTACTGATCCTAAATAATGTGCACGTGTCGAGCTCAGTCAATCACTGAGAATGAATAAGCAGCACAAGCACAGCCTACAAAATTATTCCAGAGAAAGAAAAATGTGCTCAAGTCTTTCCTCTATGTATCACTCACGGCTTTATTATGTAATCTATGTAAGCGCTTCCTTTGAGCTGAAATCAAGTATTTGGTGGTAAACAGTCCAGCCACAGAGGTTCTAAATACTGTACTGTCTTCGGTCCAGTCTTGTCAGATGGAACGTGAAGATGAGACTCGAGCCTTAAGTGTGTGCATGCAGTTCTGGAAGAGATTTGATTATATTTTCAGACTTATGCTGCAGTTTGCCGCTGAAATAGAGAGCTAAGCGTAATGGAGTGAGTTGAGCCAACGGTTTGCTGCTATTACTTCGACCTTACTCGGTCCAGGGACGTCCCAAGGATCCCGTTTAGACTGTCCCGTCTAGAATATCTTTTGGATCTATTGAAGAGTGGGCGTGCCAGTGAGGTCCCATTGGATCAATTTGATTTTAGTTTATGTTTTTTTCTGTAAGCACGAGGGGGTGGAGAGAGCAGGAGCAAATTATATAAAAAAATAAACCACTTAGGCCTATGTTTAAGAAGAGCAAGGCTGTATAAATACCACAGTCACGAGAAGTCGCCGCTTATTCAGTCTGCTACAGGTCTCGAGTTCTGACTTCAACTAACTATAAGAATAATTCTTTATTTTTAGTATAGCCTACTGTTTTGCAACTCCTATAGATGTCAATGGCTATAGGTGATTGGTGGTTGTTTAATTTTGATTTATTAAGTAAAATTAAGATTTATAGCGCAATTTTATGTTGAGCACTCAAGACTGAATGGTACCTGTCATACGCGCTCTTCTTTATTCATAGCAATTTCTCTATTAAGAAGATTAAGAAGAAAAAAGATCTTATCACACATTTACATCGTTTCTTTGATATAAAGGGTGCTTGTGATAGTAATAAAATGGGTTCAACTTTACATATCACTTTATTAACCCTGTCCTTAAACAACGTTGTGCTGTCGGAATTGTTCCACTCCGAGGAGACCATACCCGTCATAAACAGTGTGAAGACCAGCGGTCGGCTCTGGAAAAGGAGCGAGGATCAACATAGCTTCAGATTGACAGCTTTCGGCCAGGACTTCACATTGAATTTGACTCCGGACGACTCGTTTGTTGCTCCAAAGTTAACCATTCAGCACATACAATCGAAACATCTGGCTGCGCTTTTCAACGGAACCAGATCAGGGCATTTTACCGGTGGTATCATCAAGACAGGGGGGAATGGGGACGAGTTTAAAGGCTGCTTCTTCTCAGGGAAGGTGAACACCGACCAGGAATCTGTTGTCGCGGTGAGCCTGTGCCACGGGATGCAAGGGTTCTTCATAGCGCATGGGGATGTGTATCTAATTCAACCCAAAGTTATTGGCCATGGTAAAACAGAGAGATCATTCTTGCAGGTGCACATTATAAAAAGGAGAGTTTTGACCGAAGTACAAAATTTGTCCAAGACTTTCCAAGCTTTTGATCAGGTGAAGGATAAAAGCCGTCTGGCCACAGATGACGGCACTGCATATCCTGTTGATGATGCTGAGCTAGCGACGGGACGGAAGCGACGGTTTGTCTCCTCTCCAAGATATATCGAGACGCTGGTCGTAGCCGACGCTTCAATGACACATTTCTATGGAGACGAAATAAAGGTGAGGGCATGAACTGGCACAAATTGATAACGATATATTCCGTTTGTGGTTAACAAAAATTATAAACCAATACACTAATTATATATTTTTTTGCATTGGATGCAATGTGATGGGCACATGTCCAAACGCGTCATTACACACAAGGGATTTCCAATGCAGTTTAATTTTCCAGGCAAAAATAAGCGCCTGAAATGTCATTTGTGAAACTGTCAAGGCAGCCCAGCCTGGTCTCATAGACCAGGCGTAATATAGTTCATGTAAATCCGTGAAAACTAAATTAGTATATGTTACTTGGTATGGTTACCTGGTAAAATAAGGGTAAAATAAATAAAAACATATTAAACAAGATAGAAGGTTATTTAATGCAAAATTAAAAGGAGGGTGGATGGGTGGGCATATAATGCAAATGTCTAGCAATCTTTGTTCTAATCTCGTCATGGATAACTTTAGCATTTTAGCTAATTAGCAACTTTGCAACTATTTACTACTTTTTATGTAGTTTGGAACCACTTAGCATGCTAGCTAACACTTCCTCAACCTTAACCCTAACCCTTTTAGCTAACCTTAACCCTTTAACCTAACTCCTAACTGTAACAATATCCCCTAGCCTACTAATGTTAGCCATCTGGCTAATTAGCATTAGCATTAGCCACCTAGACACCTACCTAACGTTAGCAACAAAAAATTGGAATTCGTAACATATCATATATTTGCATATTCGTAACATATTGTACATTTTGCAAATACGTAACATATTTTACAAATTGCACATACAGTGAAAGTCAAAAGTTTGGACCCACCTACTCATTCCAGGGTTTTTATTTATTTAAAAAAAATCTACATTATAGAATAATAGGGAATACATCAAAACTATAAAATAACACATATGGAATCATGCAGTAAGCAAAAAAGTGTTAAACAAATCAAAATATATTTAATATTTGAGATTTTTCAAAGTATCCACTGCCTTGATGACAACTTTGGACACTTGACATTCTCTCAACCAGCTTCACCTGGAATGCTTTTCTAATACTCTTGAAGTATATCCTGAGCACTTATTGGCTGCTTTTCCTTCACTCTGCAGTCCAACTCGCCCCAAACCATCTCAATTGAGTTGAGCTTGGGTGATTGTGGAGGTCAGGTTATCTGATGCAGCACTCCATCACTCTCCTTCTTGGTCAAATAGCCCTTACAAAGCCTGGAGGTGTGTTGAGTCATTATCCTAAGTGCAAACCAGATGGGATGGCGTATCGCTGCAGAATGCTGTGGTAGCCGTGCTGGTTAAGTGTGCCTTGAATTCGAAATACATCACTGACAGTGTCACCTGCAATGCACACCATCACACCTCCTCTTCAATTCTTCATGGTGGGAACCACAAATGCAGAGATCATCCATTCTCACAAAGACATGGTGGTTGGAACCGAAAATCTTACATTTGGACTCATCAGACCAATGGACAGATTTCCACTGGTCTAATGTCCATTGCTAGTGTTTCTTGGCCCAAGCAAATCTCTTATTATTATTGGTGTTCTTCTATAGTGGTTTCTTTGCAGCAATTTGACCATGAAGGCCTGATTCACACAGTCTCCTCTGAACAGTTGTTCAGATGTGTATGTTACTTGAAGTATGCAAAGCATTTCTTTGGGCAGCAATTTATGAGGCTGGTAACTCTAATGAACTTAACCTCTGCATTAGAGGTAACTATGGGTCTTTCTTTCTTGTGGCGGTTAAAGTAATGATGGACTGTCATTTCTATTTGCTTATTCGAGCCATTCTTGCCATAATATGGACTTGGTCTTTTACCAAACAGGGCTATCTTCTGTATACCACTGCTACCCTGCCACAACACAACTGATTAGCTCAAACGCATTAAGAAGGAAATACATTCCACAATTGAACTTTTAACAAGGAACACCTGTTAATTGAAATGCATTCCAGGTGACTACCTCATGGAGGTGGTTGAGAGAATGCCAAGAGTGTGCAAAGGTGTCATCAAGGAAAAGGATGGCTACTTTGAAAAATATCAAATATAAAATATATTTTGATTTGTTTAACACTTTTTTGGTTACTGCATGATTCCATATGTGTTATTTCATATTTCAAAGTAGGACAGACTATGTTTGTTTCCACTCTCTATTGGTTAAACAGACTCTTGGCCTCCCATCCTATTCTAACCACCTCTTCCCGGCTTTGTATTCATGTTTCCTGATGAAATTGCTGTACAATATGATCTTGTTTCCATTTAATGCACATTCAAATGTCATAAATCAACACTGCAGAGCTCTCTCTATCCTCTGCCGTGCCCTGATTGTATTACTGGAACATCTACCCTGGACCATCTACTGTTGCTAGCCGCAATTCAGACTTGATATCTGCACTGATTTCTGCTCTCGTAAAAGCCTGGGTTTTCTACACGTTAACCCTAGAATCTTATTACCTAAAATTGATCAATTGAAAGTGTGGGTTCACAGCTCCAATCCAGATGTGTTGGTCATTACTGAGACGTGGTTAAGAAAAAGTGTTTTGAACACTGATGTTAAACCTTTCTGGTCATAACCTTTTTCGGTAAGACAAATCTTCCAAAGGTGTTGGAGTTGCAATCTTTAACAAGGAACACCTTCAGTGCTCGGTTGTCTCCACCAAGTCTGTCCCCAAACAATTCGATTTTCCGGTTTTAAGCATTAAACTTTCAAATAGCTCTTTGTTGACTGTTACTGGGTGTTATTGTCCACCATCAGCACTGGCCTGTACTCTAAATGCCCTATGTCTGAATTTGTCCTGCTAGGTGACCTAAACTGGCAGATGCTTAAACCACCTGACCAAGTCCTAAAGCAACTAAAATAATGGGACTCCCTAATTCTTTCTCAGATTATTACTAATTCCACAAGGTATGTCTCCAAACACCCAGAAAAGGCTATTTTCCTTGATGTTATCATCACATAAAAGTCTGGTGTTTTCTGTAATGACCTTATCGATCATTGTTTTAAAGCCTGTGTTCATAATGGCTGCTCAGTGAAATGACCTGTACTGATTTGTCATAGGCGCTTGCTAAAAAACCTTAATTAGCAAGCCTTCCTTCAAATCAAATAAAATACAATTTTATTGGTCACATACGCGTGTTTAGTAGATGTTATTGCGGGTGTAGCAAAATGCTTGTGTTTAAGCCCCAGTAATATCTAACAAGTAATATCTAACAATTTCACAAAAATACCCACAATATACACAAATCTAAGTAAAGGAATGGAATTAAGAATATATAAATATATGGATGAGCAATGTCAGAGTGGCATAGACTAAGATACAATAGAATCGAATACAGTATATACTGTACATATGAGACGAGTAATACAAAATATGTAAACATTATTTAAGTGACTAGTGTTCCATTATTGAAGTGGCCAGTGATTTAAAGTCTATATACATAGGCAGCAGTCTCTAATGTGCTAGTGATATTTAACAGTCTGATGGCCTTGAGATAGAAGCTGTTTTTCAGTCTCTCGGTCCCAGCTTTGATGCACCTGTGCTGACCTCGCCTTCTGGATGATAACGGGGTGAACAGGTAGTGGCCGTGTGGTTGGTGTCCTTGATGATCTTTTTGGCCTTCCTGTGACATCGGATGCTGTAGATGTCCTGGAAGGCTGGTAGTTTGCCCCCGGTGATGCATTGGGCATACCGCACCACCCTCTGGAGAGCCCTGTGGTTGTGGGCGGTGCAGTTGCTGTACCAGGCGGTGATACAGCATGTAAAAGTTTGTGAGTGTTTTAGGTGCCAAGCCAAATTTCTTCAGCCTCCTGAGGTTGAAGAGGCGCTGTTGCACATTCTTCACCACACTGTCTGTGTGGGTGGACCATTTCAGTTTGTCAGTGATGTGTACGCCGAGGAACTTGAAGCTTTCCACCTTCTCCACTGAGGTCCAGTCGATGTGGAGAGGGGGGTGCGCCCTCTGCTGTTTCCTGAAGTCCACGATCAGCTCCTTAGTTTTTTTGACGTTGAGTGGGAGGTTACTTTCCTGGCACCACACTCCAAGGGCCCTCACCTCCTCCCTGTAGGCTGTCTCGTCACTGTTGGTAATCAAGCCTACTACTGTTGTGTCGTCTGAAAACTTGATGATTGAGTTGAAGGTGTGCGTGACCATGCAGTCATGGTTAAACAGGGAGTACAGGAAGGGGCTGAGCATGCACCCTTGTGGGTCCCAGTATTGAAGATCAGTGAAGTGGAGGTGTTGTTTCCTACCTTCACCACCTGGGGGCGACCCGTCAGGAAGTCCAGGACTCAGTTGCACAGGGCGGGGCTTCAGACCCAGGGACTCGAGCTTAATGATGAGCTTGGTGTTGAATGCTGAGCTGTAGTCACTGAACAGCATTCTTCCATAGGTATTCCTCTTGTCCAGATTGGATAGAGCAGTGTGCAGTGCGATTGCTATTGCATCATCTGTGGACATATTGGGGCGGTAAGAAAATTGAAGTGATTCTATGATGTTGGGTAAAGTAGAGGTGATATGATCCTTGACTCGTATCTCAAGGCACTTCATGATGACAGAAGTGAGTGCTACAGGGCGATAGTCATTTAGTTCAGTTACCTTTGCTTTTTGGGGTACAGGAACAATGATGGCCATGTTGAAGTATGTGGGGACAGCAGACTGGAATAGGGAGAGATTGAATATGTCTGTAAACACTCCAGAAAGCTGGTCTGAGGATGCAGCTAGGGATGCCGTCAGGGCAGCCTTGCAAGGGTTAACATGCTTAAATGTCTTACTCACATCGGCCACAGTCCTTGGCCCGCGTCGTTGGCACTGGGTTATCCTTCTTAAATGATATCAGCATTGCCCTTGATTCTAAGGAATGTTGTGCTTCTATTTTTATTTACTTGGCCAAAGCTTTTGATTTTATTTATGTTTTACCTTTCTAAATTCTTATTTTCAATGACAGCCTAGGAACAATGTGTTAACTGCCTTGTTCAGGGGCAGAACGACAGATGTTTACCTTGTCAGCTCAGGGATTCGATCTTGCAACCTTTCGGTTACTATTCCAACGCTCTAACCACTAGGATACCTGCCGCCCCTAATACGGTAGACCATTCCATTCTTGTGGGCCGGCTAAGGAGTATTGGTGTCTCTGAGGGGTCTTTGGCCTGGTTTGCTAACTACCTCTCTCAAGGAGTGCAGTGTATAAAGTTTTAAAAAACTGCTGTCTCAGCCACTCCCTGTCACCAAGGGAATACCCTAAGGCTCAATCCTAGGCCCCACGGTCTTCTCAATACACGTAAACAACATAGCTCAGGCAGTAGGAAGCTCTCTCCTCCATTTATATACAGATGATACAGTCTTATACCATCCTACCCATGCTAGATTACGGAGACGCAATTTATAGATCGGCAGGTAAGGGTGCTCTCGAGTGGCTAGAGGTTCTTTACCGCCGTGCCTCTACACCTGCATTGCTTGCTGTTTGGGGTTTTAGGCTGGGTTTCTGTACAGCACTTTGATATCATCTGACATACGAAGGGCTATATAAATACATTTGATTTGATTTGGCCATCAGATTTGCCACTAATACTTCTTATAGGACACATCACTGCACTCTATACTCCTCTATAAACGGGTCATCTCTGTATACCTGTCGCAAGACCCATTGGTTGATACTTATTTATAAAACCCTCTTAGGCCTCACTCCCCCCTATCTGAGATACCTACTGCAGCCCTCATCCTCCACATACAACACCTTGTTCTCCCAGTCACATTCTTTTAAAGGTCCCAAAAGCACACACATCTCTGGGTCACTCCTCTTTTCAGTTTGCTGCAGCTAGCAACTGGAACGATCAGCAAAAAACACTCAAACTGGACAGGTTATCTTCATCTTTTCATTCAAAGAATCAATCACGGACATTTACTGACAGTTGTGTCTGTTTTGCTTGATGTAGTGTTGTCTCTACCTCCTTGCTCTTTATACTGTTGTCTTTGCCCAATAATGTTTGTACCATGTCTTGTGCTGCTACCATGTTGTGTCGATGCCATGTTGTGCCGATGCCTGTGTTGTCATGTGTTGCTGCCATGCTATGAGGTGTCTTAAGCCTCTCTTGATGTAGTGTTGTGGTGTCTCTCCTGTCGTGATGTGTGTTTCGTCCGAGGAACCATGCCACATTTTTTCAATCTCCTAAGGGAGAATACGTTTTTCCGTGCCCTCTTCACGACTGTCTTGGTGTGCTTGGACCTTGTTAGTTTGTTGGTGATGTGGACGCCAAGGAACTTGAAGCTCTCAACCTGCTCCACTACAGCCCAGTCGATGAGAATTGGGGCGTGCTTGGTGCTTTTTCTTTAGTCCACAATCATCTCCTTTGTCTTGATCACGTTGAAGGAGAGGTTGTTGTCTTTGCACCACATGTTCAGGTCTCTGACCTCCTCCCTATAGCCTGTCTCATCGTTGTCAGTGATGTTTGTCTTCCCCAATTTTTGGGTGTGGTCGAGGGGAATTCCTGCTTATGACATGAATACCGACTTAGAGTATAGGCCTAGGGTTTCAAGCTCTGGTCGATTTAAAATGTAATTATATTTAGTGACCAAATATAAACATTTGAAGGAGATACATCTTCTGCTTGGATAGTTAAGTCTACAAAATGAATAATTGATATGTTGGATTCACGTCTCCATCTCAACGCACAATCTAAGTAAAAAAAAAAATAGGACTAAATCAAATAAACTATCCAAGCAGAAGATACATCTCTTTCAAATTTTGATATTTGGTTAGGTTGTCCTCTTGCTCAATTGTACACCGGGGCCTCCCACTCCTCTTTCTATTCTGGTTAGAGACAGTTTGCGCTGTTCTGTGAAGGGAGTAGTACACAGCGTTGTACGAGATCTTCAGTTTCTTGGCAATTTCTTGCATGGAATAGCCTTAATTTCTCAGAACGAGAATAGACTGATGAGTTTCAGAAGAAAATTCTTTGTTTCTGGCCATTTTGAGCCTGTAATCGAACCCACAAATTCTGATGCTCCAGACACTCAACCAGTCTAAAGAAGGACAGTTTTATTGCTTCTTTAATCAGTACAACAGTTTTCAGCTGTGCTAACATAATTACAAAAGGGTTTTCTAATAATCAATTAGCCTTTTAAAATTATAAACTTGGATTAGCTAATACAACGTGCCATTGGAACACAGGAGTAATGGTTGCTGATAATTGGACTCCTGTACGCCTATGTAGATATTCCATTAAAAATCTGCTGTTTCCAGCTACAATAGTCATTGACAACATTAACAATGTCAACACTGTATTTCTGATCAATTTGATGGTGTTCTAATGGACAAAAAATTGCTTTTCTTTCAAAAACAAGGACATTTTTAAGTGACCCCAAACTTTTGAACGGTAATGTAAGTGAATTTGACCCAAAACTTTTGGTCCCCTAAAATGGGGGGGACTATGTACAAAAAGTGTTGTAATTTCTAATAGTTCCTCAAATTAAAGCTGACAGTCTGCATTCATAAAAATTTTATAATTTCAAAACCAAAGTACTGGAGTACTGAGCCAAAACAAAAAAAAAATTGTCACTGTCCCAATACTCTTGGAGCTCACTATATACAGTATCTCTGTCAATACCTAATAACCTCAGAAAAGATGGAGACATTCTGGTCTTAATATATATATCGTGTGATGTTATACAATCTGACTAAGTTTGTGTCTATGAAACTGTAAATAAAAATGTTGGCACAGAGTCTTGTGTTTGAGTTTAAACCATCTGGGAATGAGAGGAAGCCAAGAGGAGTTTTGTTTTTGTGGTCTTCAACCCATTTTATTGATGGAAAGAAAAACACAAATGTTTAAACATTTGATTCCAATTGGCTTACGGATTTGGGTCCCTTCTCTGACTGCCTGCAGAGCGTGTGTTTGTCAGATCTCTTTGCAATTAATTAAGCAGTGAAATGAATCCAGGATTCAATGTTTATTGACAACAACTAGGTAGTGCACAATTGATAGTGCCTTCCCAGCAAACCCGGGAACATTCCCATAACATTAACCTAGATTCACATTAAGTTCTAGTTAGGGATGTATCTAACACTAAGAATATAACATACAAAAACATTCAGACAAATGTATTTATTATAAATGTTTTATATTAAATGTCCTTGGAATGTTCTAACGTTCGCTAAAATGTTGTGCACAACATCTGTAACAACGACCACAGAACATTCCCCAAAAAGTTTGTATGTTTGTATAAAACATTTGCCTGATGTTGCAGGAATGTTCCTATAACAATCTGTAATCTGTTCTTTAAAGGTTCCCAGAATGTTTAATTAGCTTGTGGGAAGAGTCTGGTGGGAACATTGTGGGGACAAAATATATGTTCCCAAAACACCAAAACTGTCCAGCTGTGCAGATGATTTCACAATGTTTCTTTAAGGGTGCAAAAAACATTCACCTTATGTTACAAGAACGTTCCCACAACACATTTCATCTGTTGATTCCCACAAATTTGTTGGAACTTTGTGGGAACATTGTTGGGACATAACAAGAGACACAACATACTCCCAAAACTCAAAAAACTGTTGAGTAGTTTTGACATTCAGATAACGTTTGTATCAGCGTGTACAAAACATTCATTTGATGTTGCAAGAATGTTGACAAAACAGTGTTTCTGAGTTCTTTAAAGGTTCCAAGAACATGTAATTAGGTTGTGGGAACAGTGTGGGTAAATTATGATAGGTTACCAAAACACAAAATATGCTCAGTTGTGATGACATTCATACAATGTTTAAGTTAGGTTGCACAGGACATTCCCTTAATGTTGTAAGAATGAAATGTGAGTTTTTATGAAGTTCAGAGCATATTTATTTTAAATTTAACATAATAGTCCATTGATGTTCACTCAATATACATTTTACCTTGTCTTGGAGGTCTTCACAACATTCAAGAGCATTTAGAAAATGATGTATTTACGTTTGACCTAATATTACCACAACATATGCACATTAAAGCATAGGAAAGCAGATTGGAATGCATCCACATTATGTTTCTCTCCGGATTTAATGGCAATTCACATTTGAGGACTGTATTTGACAAATAGTGCATTCGGAAAGTATTCAGACCCCTTGACCTTTTCCACATTTTGTTACGTTACGTTTTTCCTCATTAATCCACCCCATAATGACAAAGTGAAAACAGGTTTATAGACATAAAAAAAAACAGAAATACCTTTTACATAAGTATTCAGACCCTTTGCTATGAGACTCAAAACTGAGCTCAGGTGCATCCTGTTTAGATTGATCATCCTTGAGATGTTTCTAAAACTTGATTGGAGTCCACCTGTGGTAAATTCAATTGATTGGACATATTTTGGAAAGGCACCCAACTGTCTATATAAGGTCCCACAGTTGACAATGCATGTCAGAGCAAAAACCAAGCCATGATGTCAAAGGAATTGTCTGTAGAGCTCCGATTGAGGATTGTGTCGAGGCACAGATCTGGGGAAGGGTACCAAAAAATATGTGCATCATTGAAGGTCCCCAAGAAAACGGTGGCCTCCATCATTCTCAAATAGAGGAATTTTGGAACCACCAAGACTTCCTAGAGCTGGCCGCACGGTCAAACTGAGCAATCGGGGAGAAGGGCTTTGGTCAGGGAGGTGACCAAGAACCCGATGGTCATTCTGAAAGAGCTCCAGAGTTCCTCTGTGGAGATAGGAGAACCTTCCAGGAGGACAACCATCTCTACAGCGCTCCACCAATCAGGTCCTTATGGTAGAGTGGCCAGACGGAAGCCACTTCTCAGTAAAAGGCACTTGATAGCCCGCTTGGATTTTGCCAAAAGGCACCTAAAGACTCTCAGACCATGAGAAACAAGATCCTCTAAACAAGATCCTCTGGTCAGATGAAACCAAGATTGAACTCTTTGGCCTGAATGCCAAGTGCCACGTCCCGAGGAATCCTGGCACCATCCCTATGGTGAAGCATGGTGGTGGCAGCATCAAACTGTGGTTATGTTTTTTAGTATCAGGGAGACTGAGAGAAAGGATTGAGGGAAAGAAGAATGGAGCAAAGTACAGAGAGATCCTTGATGAAAACCTGCTCCAGAGTGCTCAGGACCTCAGACTGGGGTGAAGGTTCACCTTCCAACAGGGCAACAATCCTAAGCACACAGCCAAGACAACACAAGTCTCTGAATGTCCTTGAACCCAATCAAACATCTCTGGAGAGACCTGAAAATAGCTGTGCAGCGACGCTCAACATCCAACCTAATAGAGCTTGAGAGGATCTGCAGAGAAGAATGGGAGAAACTCCCCAAATACAGGTGTGCCAAGCTTGTAGCGTCATACCCAAGAAGATCCGAGGCTGTAAGCGCTGCCAAAGATGTTTCAACAAAGAACTAAGTGAAGGGTCTGAATACTTATGTAAATGTGATATCTGCAAACATTTCTAAAAAGCTTATTTTGCTTTGCCATTATGGGGTATTGTGTGTAGATTGATGAAGGATTTTTTTTTTAAATCAATTTTATAATAAGGCTATAATGTAACGAAATGTGGAAAAAGTCAAGGGGTCTGAATACTTTCCAAATGCACTGTAGAGACACAGGACATTCTTATTTAATGCGTAGGACATTTGAACAGCATTTAGTCATACAAGCACATCCGTATTTTTAACACTTCATATGTTGACAATCTGTATTTAATTTAATTCATAGGACATTTGAATTTGAACATTTAATCATACAAAAACAACCAGATTTTTTTTACACTTGCTATGTAACTAATCTGCATAGAATGTCATTAATAGGACATTTGAAACGCATTTAATAATACAAATAAACATGTATTTTTATACTTCATACAGTGCCTTCAGAAACCACATTATTCTCTATTCTTACCCCTTTTTCCACATTGGTTGTGTAACAGCCTTTTTTTCTCACCCATCTACACACAATACTCCATAATGACAATGTTAATACATGTTTTTAGAAAATGTTGCAAATGTATTGAAAATTAAATACAGAAATATCTAATTTACATAAGTATTCACACCCCTGTGAAAATACACTGCTCAAAAAAATAAAGGGAACACTTAAACAACACAATGTAACTCCAAGTCAATCACACTTCTGTGAAATCAAACTGTCCACTTAGGAAGCAACACTGATTGACAATAAATTTCACATACTGTTGTGCAAATGAATTAGACAACAGGTGGAAATTATAGGCAATTAGCAAGACACCCCCAATAAAGGAGTGGTTCTGCAGGTGGTGACCACAGACCACTTCTCAGTTCCTATGCTTCCTGGCTGATGTTTTGGTCACTTTTGAATACTGGCGGTGCTTTCACTCTTTCACTCTGACGGAGTCTACAACCCACACAAGTGGCTCAGGTAGTGCAGCTTATCCTGGATGGCACATCAATGCGAGCTGTGGCAAGAAGGTTTGCTGTGTCTGTCAGCGTAGTGTCCAGAGCATGGAGGCGCTACCAGGAGACAGGCCAGTACATCAGGAGACGTGGAGGAGGCCGTAGGAGGGCAACAACCCAGCAGCAGGACCGCTACCTCCGCCTTTGTGCAAGGAGGAGCAGGAGGAGCACTGCCAGAGCCCTGCAAAATGACCTCCAGCAGGCCACAAATGTGCATGTGTCTGCTAAAACAGTCAGAAACAGACTCCATGAGGGTGGTATGAGGGCCCGACGTCCACAGGTGGGGGTTGTGCTTACAGCCCAACACCGTGCAGGACGTTTGGCATTTGCCAGAGAACACCAAGATTGGCATTTCTTTGGGGGGGGCGCACAGCCCTCCATGTGCTGGCCAGAGGTAGCCTGACTGCCATTAGGTACCGAGATGGTGCGGTTGGCCCTGGGTTCCTCCTAATGCAAGACAATGCTAGACCTCATGTGGCTGGAGTGTGTCAGCAGTTCCTGAAAGAGGAAGGCATTGATGCTATGGACTGGCCCGCCCGTTCCCCAGACCTGAATCCAATTGAGCACATCTTGGACATCATGTCTCGCTCCATCCACCAACGCCACGTTGCACCACAGACTGTCCAGGAGTTGGCGGATGCTTTAGTCCAGGTCTGGGAGGAGATCCCTCAAGAGACCATCTGCCACCTCATCAGGAGCATGCCCAGGCATTGTAGGGAGGTCATACAGGGACGTGGAGGCCACACACACTACTGAGCCTCATTTTGACATGTTTTAAGGACATTACATCAAAGTTGGATCAGCCTGTAGTGTTCCACTTTAATTTTGAGTGTGACTCCAAATCCAAACCTCCATGGATTGATAAATTTGATTTCCATTGATAATTTTTGTGTGATTTTGGCACATTCAACTATGTAAAGAAAGAAGTATTTAATAAGAATATTTCATTCATTCAGATCTAGGATGTGTTATTTTAGTGTTCCCTTAATTTTTTGGAGCAGTGTACTTTGTAGAAGCACCTTTGGCAGCGATTACAGCTATGAGTCATGGGTAAGTCTCTAAGCGCTTTCCACACCAGGGTTGTGCAACATTTGCCCATTAGTCACAATTCTTCAAGCTGTGTCAAATTGGTTGGTGATCATTTCTATTTTCAGGTCTTGCCATAGATTTTTAAGTAGATTTAAGTCAAAACTGTAACTCGGCCATTCAAGAACATTCACTGTCTTCTTGGTAAGCAACTCCAGTGTAGGTTTGGTTTTGTGTTTTAGGTTATTGTCCTGCTGAGAGGGGAATTAATCTCTCAGTGTGTAAAAGCAGACTGAACCAGGTTTTCCTCTAGGATTTTGCCTGTGCTTATCCATTCATTTTGTATCCTGAAAAACTACCCAGTCCTTAACGATTACAAGCATACCCATAACATATTGCAGCCACCACTATGGTTGAAAATATGGAGAAGGGTAGTCAGTAATGTGTTGTACTCGATTTGCCCCAAACATAACACTTCGTATTCAGGACAAGAAGTGCATTGCTTTCCAACATTTTTTGCAGTAATACTTTAGTGCCTTGTTAGAAACAGGATGCATGTTTTGGAATATTTTTCTTCTGTACAGGCTTCCTTATTTCCCTCTGTCAATGTGGTTATTATTTTGGAGTAACTACCATGTTGTTGATCCATCCTCACTTTTCTCTTATCACAGCCATTAAACTCTGTAATTATTTTAAAGTCACCTAATGGTGAAATCCCTGAATGGTTTCCTTCCTCTCCGGCAACGGTGTTAGGACGGACGCCAGTAGTGATTGGGTGTATTGACACACCATCCAAAGTGTAATTAATAATCTCACCATGCTCAAATGTCTGCTTTTTTATTTTTACCCATCTACCAATAGGTGCCCTTCTTTGCGAGGCATTGGAAAACCTCCCTGGTCTTCATGGTTGAATCTCTGTTTGAAATGCACTGCATCACTGAAGGACCTTACAAATAACTGTATGCATATCAGCAGCATACCACCCTGTATACCACTGCTGGCTTGCTTCTGAAGCTAAGCAGGGTTGGTCCTGGTCAGTCCCTGGATGGGAGACCAGGTGGTGTTGGAGGGCCAGTAGGAGTCACTCTTTCCTCTGGTCTAAAAAATACCTCATGGCAGTGTTTGGGCACACTGCCAAGTGTAGGGTGCTGTCTTTTGGATGGGATGTTAAACGGGTGTCCTGACTCTCTGAGGTCATTAAAGATCCCATGGCACTTATCGTAAGAGTAGGGGTGTTAACCCCGGTGTCCTGGCTAAATTCCCAATCTGACCCTCAAACCATCAAGGTCACCTAATAATCCCCAGTTTTCAATTGGCTCATTCATCCCCCTCCTCTCCCCTGCAACCATTCCCCAGGTTGTTGCTGTAAATGAGAATGTGTTCTCAGTCAACTTAACTGGTAAAATAATGGATATATAAATAAAATAAAAAAATATGTGGGGGTGCTGAGATGAGGCAGTCATTAAAAAATCATGTCATCATCAAACACTATTATTGCACACAGAGTGAGTCCGGGCAACATATGTAACTGGGTAAGCACATTTTTACTCCCTAACTTATTTAGGCTTGCCATAACAAAGGGGTTGAATACTTATTGACTCAATACATTTCAGCTTTTCATTTTCAATTAATTTGTAAAAATGTAAAATGAGTAAAAAAACATCTCATTTTGACATTACAAGATATTGTGTGCAGGCCAGTGACAAAAAAAATCTCAATTTAATCCATTTTAAATTCAGGCTGTGACACCACAACATTTTGAAAAAGTCAAGGGGTGTGAATAATAAGACTTTCAACACGTGATGTAGAAAGAAAATCATGAAATACAGTGTTACAAGAACACAGCATATGAAGAGGATGGGTATATTTTTATGTGTTCTGTGTCCTGATTGACCATATTTGGCTGAACAAAGCCACAAGGTTATCCCCCAGTGGCTCAGATGGTTAATTATCTGGTTGGAAAACCCAAACATTGAAAGTTCAAACCCCACATGCAGTTTGTCAGCATATGAAGGGTAATACAGATAGCTGTGTTGTGTTTGTATGATTAAATACTGTTCAAATATCCTGTGAATTCAATTAAAATGTCATGTGTCTCTATACCATCAAATTTGATTGGTCACATACACATGGTTAGCAGATGTTAATGTGAGTGTAATGTGCTTGTGCTTCTAGTTCTGACCGTGCAGTAATATCTAACAAGTAATCTAACAATTTCACAACAACTACCTTGATACACACAAGTGTAAAGGAGTGAATAAGAATATGTACATACAAATATATGGATGAGCGATGGCCGTGCGCCATCAATGTTAGTGATGGCTATTTAACAGTCTGATGGCCTTGAGATAGAAGCTGTTTTTCAGTCTCTCGGTCCCAGCATTGATGCACCTATACTGATCTCGCCTTCTGGATGACAGCGGGGTGAACAGGCAGTGGCTCGGGTGGTTGTTGTCCTTGATGATCTTTTTGGCCTTCCTGTGACATCAGGTGGTGTAGGTGTCCAGGAGGGCAGGTAGTTTGCCCCCAGGAGTGATGCGTTGTGCAGACCTCACTACCCTCTGGAGAGCATTACGGTTGTGGGTGAAGCAGTTGCCGTACCAGGCGGTGATACAGCCCGACAGGATGCTCTTGATTGTGCATCTGTAAAAGTTTGTGAGTGTTTTCGGGGACAAGTCTAATTTCTTCAGCCTCCTGAGGTTGAAGAGACGCTGTTGCGCCTTCTTCACCACGCTGTCTGTGTGGGTGGATCATTTCAGTTTGTCCGTGATGTGTAAGCAGAGGTACATAAAACTTTCCACCATCTCCACTACTGTCCCGTCAATGTGGATAGGGGGTGCTCCCTCTGCTGTTTCCTGAAGTCCACGATCATCTCCTTTGTTTTGTTGACGTTGAGTGAGAGGTTATTTTCCTGACACCACACTCTGAGGGCCCTCACCTCCTCCCTGTAGACCGTCTCGTCGTTGTTGGTAATCAAGCCTACCACTGTAGTGTCGTCTGCAAATTTGATGATTGAGTTGGAGGAGTGCATGGCCACGCAGTCATGGGTGAACAGGGAGTACAGGAGAGGGCTGAGAACGCATCCTTGTGGGGCCCCACAAATTGGAGTGGGTCTAGGGTGTCAGGTAGGATGGAGTTGATATGATCCTTGACTAGTCTCTCAAACCACTTCATGATGACGGAAGTGAGTGCTACGGGGAAATAATAGTTTATCTCAGTTACCTTAGCTTTCTTGGGAACAGGAACAATGGTGGCCCTATTGAAGCATGTGGGAACAGCAGACTGGGATAGGGATTGATTGAACACACCAGCCAGCTGGTCTGCGCCTGCTCTGAGGACGCAGCTAGGGATGCCGTCTGGGCTGGCAGCTTTGCGAGGGTTAACACGTTTAAATGTTTACTCACGTTGACTGCGGTGAAGGAGAGCCCGCAGGTTTTAGTAGCGGGACGTGTCAGTGGCACTGTATTGTCCTCAAAGCGAGCAAAGAGGTTTTTTAGTTTATCTGGGAGAAAGACTTCGGTGTCCGTGACAGGGATGGTTTTCTTTTTGTAATCCGTGATTGACTGTAGACCCTGCCACATACGTCTCGTCTCTGAGCCGTTGAATTGCAACTCTACTTTGTCTCTACTGACGCTTAGCTTGTTTGATTGCCTTGCGGATGGAATAGCTACACTGTTTGTATTAAATCATGTTTCCGGTCACCTTGCCATGATTAAAAGCAGTGCTTCGCGCTTTCAGTTATAAAAAATTATATTTAAAAATTTGGCAAATCGGCGCCCAAAAATATCAATTTCCGATTGTTATGAAAACTTGAAATCGGCCCTAATTAATCGGCCATTCCGATTAATCGGTCGACCTCTAGTTGAGTGTTACAGATCATTGGTCAGGTCATTGTTTCCCATGCTTCCACATGTGCTTCCAGTTGCTCATTTGGTTAAAACATGGTGCTGGCAACACCAGGGTTCGATTCCCGCATGAGCCACATTTCCGTAATATATGTGTCACTGTCAATGCTGACAGTTCTACTAAATTATATATTACAAGGCATATCTCTCTCTTCCCTCTAAAGCACTACCTACTGACTCTGATGGCAGTGGCGGCGCAGGTCTACCGCCACCCCAGTCTGAAGAACTCAGTGAGCCTGGTGGTTGTGAAGATGCTGGTGGTGGAGGACGAAGATGTAGGGCCCCAGGTGTCCAACAACGGAGGAATGGCCCTCAGGAACTTCTGTAACTGGCAGCAGCTCTTCAACCCCTCCAGCCAGAGGCACCTGGAACACTACGATACAGCCATCTTATTCACCAGACAGGTGAGAACTTAGAACATTAGCCATTCCATCTCAATCACCCAGCAAGCTAGGACACAACTATCCAATTCACCAGGCAGGTGAGATGAACCCTATTACCCTTTTACTCTCTTGTGCTGACCAAACAGTACTAGCTCAAATATTTTATTTTAACATTGTCCTTTTCAGTATGGTTCCAGCAACTATGGTGGATGCAAAACCAGGCCATGCTCGGTACAGCTTGGTTTGGCTCTGTTTAGTGTGAAAAGCAGGCACGTGCACAGATAGGGTGGCACGTGCACAGATAGGGCTCCACCTGTGCAGCGCAGGAGGCTGCTGAGGGGAGAACGGCTCATAAAAATGGCAGGAACGGCGCAAATGGAATGGAAACCATATGTTTGATGTATTTGATACCATTCCACCCATTCCGCTCCAGCCATTACCACCAGCCTATTCTCCCATCAACCTCTGTGTTGTGCAGAGCACATGCCCCTTTGCCCTTCCAGTCTCTCTTCTAGTCTCCAAAGTACCCTTTTTTGGGGATGCCTGTCTGTAAGTGTAACTGAAACTAGAGCTTCAATGGCCTTGTTTTACCACACAGTTACATTTTCTTTCTCCCCAAATCTACTGGCTGCCATGTATTTGCTTCATTTTACGATGGAAACACTGACAAATATGTTTTGCTGGCAAGAGCTTCACTTTTAGGGGGAAAACCCCCTCTGTCTGGAACAAACGCAGCAATGTCTGGATATCAGTGTCTGAAATGTGTCCCTCCTCTTCCTACTCTCTAATCCCCTAGCCCTTTTCCTCTCCTCTCCTCTCCTCTCCTCTCCTCTCCTCTCCCTCTACCCCATGTAGGATATCTATGGGCAGATGAGTTGTGAGATCCCTACTCCTCTCGCCCTTTTTCTCTCATCTTGTCCTCTTTCCCATTGTGATAAAGTCCTCATGCCCTCTCTCCCTGTACCCCCTATGCAGGACATCTGTGGTCAGAGGAGCTGTGACACCCTGGGGGTGGCTGACGTGGGCACCATGTGTGACCCCAAGAGAAGCTGCTCTGTAATAGAGGATAACGGTCTGCAGGCCGCCTACACTGTGACACACGAGCTAGGTATGTTAATGCGCTATAGAAATATGGGCTTGGTATGTTACAGTAACACACTATGGAACAAATTGCATACTTGTGTGTTTCCTATCTCACAAGGTAGGAAACTTGAGTAAAGGCCAATGTGGATGGATGTCCAGTACTTCTCCTGAGTCACCTGTCATGGCTGTCCTGCTTTGCCTCTTGTTTTCATTCAGTTAATATCATAATTAGGTTCCTTGTAAACCACGAAACCATCCAACTAGCTAGAAATAAAGTTAAGTGCAGTAATAAAGTGCATGATGTAAGCCATACATACGTCAGTTCTCAGCAGCATCTTCTTCTTTATCTCCTCAGGTCATGTACTCAGCATGCCTCATGACGACTCTAATAACTGTATCAGATGGTTCGGACACCTGGATGGGCCACACATGATGGCGTCTGTGTTCTTTAGCCTCAACAAGACTTTGCCATGGTCGCCATGTAGCGCCCGCTATGTCACAGAGTTTTTCGACAATGGATATGGTAGGATAACTTACCCTTTTAAACCTTTATCCCAGTGCTTTCTTCTCTATTATTTTATTCTATTAGATTCTCTCTAACCACTGTATCAAGTGTAGATCAAGTGTAGTGTATTGAGTCAGATGTATTGGCTGAAATCATGATTCCCCGATGCACTACTTACTACCCAAGAACATAATTGCATGTAGTTTGCAGTTTGTTCTTATTGGTTAACATGTGGTTCCCAGCTTTCATTTGGTTTTGGTCATGAGGTAGCATTCCAGACAAACTGAATCTGAGTAAAAACAGTTTGCGGTTTCATTATGTTTGAATAACAGTTTTGAGACATTTGTCCTAAAAGGCCATAGGCTGTTATTATGCAGTTAATAGACACCTGCCACAGAGAGTGTGCTATGTAATTTAGGACTCAGAGAGTGGGGAGAATTCCCTATATAATATGAACCCCTAACATTTTACAAGTTTATTTTATTTCTCTCTCTTTTTAAAAAGCCCATTCTGCCTAAACTCGCTCCATCAACCTCTATTTATGGTCTCTGAAAACCACTATTTGTAATTTTGCTGAGATTGTCCAAACTAACAGTCCTTGGAGAGTAAGCTCCTCTCTCTTTGCAGTGAGAGGCTCTTCTCTTCACTTCTGTCTGCTCATGGCAGGGCAGAGACACAGACAGCACTGTAATAATTCAGATGACACACACACAGCAGACATGCCTGAGATTGCTGGGAGAAGGCATCTCAAGATGGATGTTTTTGCTCCTAGAATGGAAGATAGCAAATCTAAGGCAAAGCAGATATTTGTGTTGCGAAATAGCATCCATTTTTCTCAGTCAATGTTTTATCTCCCATCGATATTTCAATCTCCACTTTGATTTCTCTCTCAAATTCAAATTCAAGTTGCTTTATTGGCATGAAAAAAGCATTGCGTCAATATTGCCAAAGCAACAATATATACAATATACATTGTAATAAAATAATCTCTCTGTCTCTCTCTCTCTCTCTCTGACTCATCTGCTGGTGAGTCACACATTCCAGCTTTAACAACTGTTTTCCCTCACAGAGAAGAGAAAACGAGTGTAGCCAAGCACATGTTGTCTTTACCGGCCTTGCCACAGATATATAGTGAACTGATGTTGCAGAATTCTCCTTTGTTAAAGGGGCCATACCACTAAAAATATCTAACAAAATAGGATTAAGCAACATACTGTACCAGGGCAGAGAGGCAGTAACTCTTCTGTCTGACATGCACATCAATGCCAAGAGTTAAAGTTAAAGTTCTACATAGAGTTCATGAAGAAAAGCTGCTTCAGAAGTCTGAAGTTAAATGTAATGTTTGGCAATGATCTACAACCATTTCTATCACCTGATTCAGCCACTGGATATGACGTTACCTTCTGGCAACAAAATCTTTAGAGGCAAGGAATGTATCTTCCCTTAAACACATCTCTGTGTATTTGACCATTCCATTCTGCTATGAAAATAGCCCCCACAAGCTAAAACTGTTGTACACCTGTTTTAGGTTTGCAAAAAATAAACATAACAGTCCAATTTCACATGCTTCAGGCGGACTGGCACCCAGTTGCAGTTGTCGTTTCCTGGTGATTGATAGAAGAGGAACGTGTGCTCCCAGCTTTATCAGAGCTTTAGCCCCCCCCCCCCCCCCCCCTAGGTCTTCTTAACACCTTCAGTATAATACAGTATGTACAGATCTCCCAAATGTCAGTCACTGACTAACACGTCCTCCAGATCTTATTGACATTTTGTCACCCCTGAGCTTACTGGAACTTTCATGCCTGTTGATGTGTCTGTGCCTGTTTGTTAATGTAGCTAGACCATCGTTGTATGCAATCATTTATCCTCAACTGACTAAATAAATAAAAATGTGTCTCTTTCCAGGTGACTGTCGGCTGAATTAGAAAGGGCTTTATAAATCAATTTGATTGACTGATTTGTGCCTGCTTTATGTTCCTCTCTCCCAGGTGACTGTCTGTTGGATCCTCCAGAGCAGACTCTCCCTCTCCCTGTTGATCCTCCTGGTGTCTCCTACAACCTGGACCGTCAGTGCCAGCAGGCCTTCGGGGAGGAGTTCAGCCTGTGTCCGGACACCCCAGAGGACCAGACTTGCAGCCAGCTGTGGTGCCGGGAGGAGGGCCAGCCACACTGCACCACCCGGAACGGCAGCCTGCCCTGGGCTGATGGCACGCTCTGCTGGGCTGGGGCCGGGGCTGGAGCTGGGACCAACACCACCTGTCAGGGAGGTGTCTGTGCTGCAGTGACTGATCAGCAGAAAAGAGAGGTGCTATATGTACAGTTGAAGTCGGAAGTTTACATACACTTAGGTTGGGGTCATTAAAATAATTTTTTCAATCACTCCACAAATTTCTTGTTAACAAACTATAGTTTTGGCAAGTCAGTTAGGATATCTACTTTGTGCATGACACAAGTCATTTTTCCAACAGTTTACAGACAGATTATTTCACTTAGAATTCACTGTATCACAATTCCAGTGGGTCAGAAGTTACATACACTAAGTTAACTGTGCCTTTAAACAGCTTGAAAGATTCCAGAAAATTATGTCATGGCTTTAGAAGCTTCTGATAGGCTAATTGACATCATTTGAGTCAATTGGAGGTGTACCTGTGGATGTATTTCAAGGCCTACATTCAAACTCAGTGCCTCTTTGCTTGACATCATGGGAAAATCTAAAGAAATCAGCCAAGAACACAGAAAAAAAAGTATAGACCTCCACAGGTCTGGTTCATCCTTTGGAATCAATTTCCAAACGCCCGAAGGTACCACGTTCATCTGTACAAATAATAGTACGCAAGTATAAACACCATGGCACCACGCAGCCGCCATACCACTCAGGAAGGAGACGCGTTCTGTCTCCTAGAGATTAATGTACTTTGTTGCGAAAAGTGCAAATCAATCCCAGAACAACAGCAAAGGACCTTGTTAAGATGCTGGAGGAAAAAGGGACAAAAGTATCTACATTCACAGTAAAACGAGTCCTATATTGACATAACCTGAAAGGCCGCTCAGCAAGGAAGAAGCCACTGCTTCCAAAACCGCCATAAAAAAGCCAGACTACAGTTTGCAACTGCACATGGGGACAAAGATTGTACTTTTTGGAGAAATGTTCTCTGGTTTGATGAAACAAAAATAGTTTTGCCATTAATGACCATCATTATATTTGGAGGAAAAAGCCAAAGAACACCATCCCAACCGTGAAGCATACCCCAGAGTGTTGTGGGGGTGCTTTGCTGCAGGAGACATGAGTCAGGAAGTTAAAGCTTTGTTGCAAATGGGTCTTCCAAATTTTAATTTAACTAGGCAAGTCAGTTAAGAACAAATTATTTATTTTCAATGACAGCCTAGGAACAGTGGGTTAACTGCCTGTTCAGGGGCAGAATGACAGATTTGTACCTTGTCAGCTCAGGGATTTGAACTTGCAACCTTCCGGTTACTAGTCCAACGCTCTAACCACTAGACTACCCTGCCGCCCTTGGACAATGACCCCAAGCATACTTCCAAAGTTGTGGCAAAATAGCTTAAGGACAACAAAGTCAAGGTATTGGAGTGGCCATCACATAGCCCGTACCTCAATCCTGTAGAACATTTGTGGGCAGAACTGTGTGCAAGCAAGGAGGCCTACAAACCTGACTCAGCTACAACACCAGCTCTGTTAGGATTGGGCCAAAATGGAAGACTAGCTGAAACGTTTGACCCAAGGCAATGCTACCAAATACTAATTGAGTGTATGTAAACTTCACTCTCTACTATTATTCTGACATTTCACATTAAAATAAAGTGGTTTTCCTAACTGACCTAAGACAGGGAATTTATACTAGGATTAAATGTCAAGAATTGTGAAAAACTGAGTTTAAATGTATTAGGCTTAAGGTGTATGTAAATTTCCGACTTCAACAGTATTCTGAACCATTCTGATTCTCGCTCTGTCTGTCTGAGTGACTGGCTAAAATCCTCCATCCTTCTGCATAGGGATCGGATGATTGTGTCTGAGGCACTAACTCCTCCAGTCTCTGTGTGATTTATGGACCCTCTTACCTGCCTGAAAAAACATGTTTAAATAGGCTACCTCAACGATTTACTACCTACTTCAGCTTTTTGTATGCAGTGTTTATGTCATAGCCTACAGGATTTCTCTCTTGCAGTCTTTCTCTTCTGACTTTCTCTCTCTTGCGCTCTGTTTCTCTCACTGTCTACACTTGACCATGACAGGTGTTATTTCTTTTCACTGCTTTGGTGAGAGACAGTTTCTGGCTCCCGTCTGTTTCAATACTTCATCTTCAGAAATAGAATGTAGTCTCATTTTGTCATGTGCCCCCATCCGGTCCTGGCCCTATGCCCGGCCCCAGTACCAGCCCTGTCACGTGGCAGCTGAAAATAATAAATACCTCTCTTATTCAGACCCCCAAATGTCAGTCTGAGGGCCCGGCTTAGTATATTTGGTTCAGGCCTTTAAAAAGTAAGTATATTTAAATACAGCCAAGCCTGTTCCAAGGGACTAGCTTGTGATTCCAGACACTCTGGCTGTTAGAGGAGTTGTTGCAGCCAACTCGTAAAAACCCCAGAGAAATGAAATGCTGTGTCTTAGTAGCACATGCCAGGAGCTGTGAGTACGCACAAGAGGCAGTTACACGCGTGGCAGACTGCAGGCCAGGCCACTATATGCCACAAGAGATGCCAAACTAAAAACCCTAACCAAGCAAAGAAAAACTCTTATCAAGACTGCCATATAGTAATTGTTTTCAAATGACACGGGTAGGGAATTTCATTACTGAGGGTAGAGATTCCATTTTTGTAGTGTGAATAATTTAATTTCACATGTTCACTCAAAGCCTGTAAACTTTGTGACAACAGTTGAAGGGTTCTAAGCACAATTTCATTGATTTAATTACTGATTGATCTGTCTGGTTGTATCTTGTAGGAGCCTGTGGACGGAGGTTGGGGTGTGTGGGGCCCCTGGGGGTCATGCTCCAGGTCATGTGGCGGAGGGGTGGAGTTTTCCCAGAGAGAATGCACTGATCCCAAGCCACAAAACGGAGGAGCATACTGTGCGGGACAGAGAGCCAAGTACCAGACTTGTCACATACAGGCCTGCCAAGATGAGCATGGTAAATTAACACCAACAATGAATCACTATATCCAAATCAATAACTGATCAATATATCCACACCTCAACAATTACATTGGGCGGGCAACCAAGCACAGACACACACATACACATGCGAACAAACGCTCTCTACACACACGTACACATGGATTTTGTATTGTAATAATGAGATAGTAAAGTAGTGGCCTGATGGCACACACTTAATGTGTTGTGAAAAGTGTTATGAAATGTAATGTCATGTAATATTTTTAATTGTATATAACTGCCTTAATATTGCCTTGGCAGCAGCTAATGGGGATCCTTAATAAATACAAATACATCTTCCATATGGTGCATGGCAATGATAGCATTTCAAATGTATACAGTTGGCATTATCACATACAGTATAGATACAAGGCTAGTTTAATTAGTAGTATAAGAGTTTCCTTGACATGCTTGAATGTCATCAGTAGAGATAGGATTGATAATGATATGCCATGTTCGTTCTCCCAGGTAAGAGCTTCAGAGATGAGCAGTGTGAGAAGTACAACAGCGACCGATACCTGGACATCCATGGGAACATCAAGCAGTGGATCCCCAAATACAACGGTGTCTCACCCAGGGACAGGTGCAAACTGTTCTGCAGAGCAAGAGACAGCAATGAATTCAAAGTATTCGAGGCCAAGGTAGCTATAACTCTACTCAAATTTGAAATAGTTCCCAGCTGGTTGAAATGACATTATTATAACCAGAAACCAGTTTTGCCTAGTTTTGATCACTGGGTTGATTCATTTCCAACTCATCAACACGCTTGATTTACAGTGCTCTAGGAGTTGAGGCGAATACTTTGCATGTTTTTCTATGTTGTTTCAGGTTGTTGATGGCACCACCTGTGGCCCAGACACCACCTCCATCTGTGTCCAGGGACAGTGCGTCAAAGCTGGCTGCGATCAGGTGATCGGCTCCAGTGTGAAGCTGGACAAATGTGGCATGTGTGGGGGTGATGGAACAACCTGCAGGAAGATCACTGGATCGATGAATAAAGCCATGTGAGTAAAATAAATATATTCAGGATTCAATTCCTTTGAGGGCAGAGTTGTTTCTCTGAATTCGTGAAAATGGTTGACTGATTCACGTCTTTTCAAGATGATTCTGATGTCATAGAAATAATTCAAATGCTGGTCATGGAAAGTCATTAGCATACATCCTGTAGATAAGTATAAGCTTTCAACTGAAACTTTCCTCTGTCTTAATTTAATTCAACACAGTTTCGGCTACAACGACATTGTGACCATTCCGGCCGGGGCCACCAACATCGACATCAAGCAAAAGAGCCACCGCGGGATCAGACACGACGGCAACTACCTGGCCTTGAAGACAGAGGTTTCCTACATCCTGAACGGGAATTTCTCTGTGTCCACAGCAGAGCAGGACATCCCAGTCCTGGGCGCCGTACTCCGGTACAGTGGTTCCTCCACCACCCTGGAGAGGGTCTTGAGTTACCAGAAGCTCCGACAGGCAGTCGCTGTCCAACTCCTGTCCACAGCCGGAGACGCCTCTACCCCTAGGGTCAAGTACAGCTTTTTCCTCCCCAGGGATGTCCCCTTCACCAAGCCTGGAGCTGAGGGTAGAGCTTCGCTACATGCGATTCTGCCACTAGGGGGCTCAGAGTGGGCTCTGGGGGAGTGGTCCGAGTGCTCCAAGAGCTGTGGTTCAGGTTGGTCAAGAAGGAACGTAGAGTGCCGGGACGGGTCAGGCACCCTGTCCTTCTCCTGTGATGAGGACCTGCGGCCGGCAGACATCCGGCCGTGTGGGGACCTGCCCTGCCCTGTCTGGCAGATGGGTCCCTGGTCGGCATGCTCGAGGACATGTGGTGTGGGGGTGCGCCATCGAAGCGTGCTGTGTATTGACTACACCGGTAAGATGGTGGAGCTAGGAAAATGTAACCTCGCCAAGAGGCCAGAGGTGGTTTCGTCAGAGTGTAGCTACCAGGACTGCTGAGTCTGTGCTGATAAAGCAGGAAGGGAAAGGGCAGTTGGTGGCAGTTGTGGGATCCAAGGCCGAGGGAAGTAGTGTAGGAAGCTAGTTAGTTAGTCAACTAACCAATGCACAACCCTTTCCCAACCACCACAACCCTGCTTCAGAGACAAGCAGGGAAGCTAGAATCATCAAGAGTGGTCGGTTCACTATATCAGCCAGAACTAAAACTGTGGTTTGGCTTGGTTGTAGAAATATTTCACATTTGATAGATTAACTTAATTATTTCAATGTTTATTTCCTTGATGATGTCATAGCTTCAAAACGCCTATTGACGGTTTGTTTTCCAACAGAGATCTACCTCAAAGGATGTAAAAATAATCAACTATCACTTCTTAACCTAAAGTTTCTGTTTGCGTCTAGCTTAACACATTATCAAAGGTACATCTTAACTTTCCACAAATGCTGCTGATAGTCCACTGGAGTGGTTGAATACCACTGTCATTCATTTTTGTCGGGCCACATGCCCCCCTTTTGAACACACATGCCCTCAAATCAATTCAAAGTATACTACCTAATCAAATCAAGTGACATTCAATATTTTAGGGAACAAAGAAAAACCTTTCATATGAATAGAGAGACAATACCTCAAATCAAATCAAATTTTATTTCTCACATGTGCTGAATACAACAGGTGTAGGTAGACCTTAAATGCTTACTTACAAGCCCTTAACCAACAATGCAGTTATAAGAAAATACACAAAAAAAGTGAAATAAGAATAACAAATCATTAAAGAGCAGCAGTAAATAACAATAGCAGGCCTGTATTCAATGAGTACCGGTACAGAGTCCATGTTCGGGGGCACCGGTCTCGAGGTAATTGAGGTAATATGTACATGTAGGTAGAGTTATTAAATTGACTATGCATAGATAATAACAGAGAGTAGCAGCAACATAGAAGAGGTGGAGGGGCAATGCAAATAGTCTGGAGCTGCTGTTCAGGAGTCTTATGGCTTTGGGGTAGAAGCTGTTTCGAAGCCTCTTGGGCCTAGATTTGGCGCTCCGGTACCGCTTGCCGTGCGGTAGCAGAGAGAACAGTCTATGACTAGGGTGGCTGGAGTCTTTGACAATTTTTAGGGCCTTTCTCTGACACCGCCTGGTATAGAGGTCCTGGATGGTAGCAAGCTTGGCCCCGGTGATGTACTGGGCCGTACTCACTACCCTCTGTAGTGCCATGCGGTCAGAGGCCGAGCAGTTGCCATACCAGGCAGTGATGCAACCCGTCAGGATGCTCTCGATGGTGCTACTATAAAACCTTTTGAGGATCTGAGGACCCATGACAAATCTTTTCAATCTCCCAAGGGGGAATAGGTTTTGTGTGCCCTCTTCTGCTTGGACCATGTTAGTTTGTTGGTGATGTGGATGCCAAGGAACTTGAAGCTCTCAACCTGCTCCACTACAGCCCCGTTGATGAGAATGGGGCGTGCTCGGTCCTCCTTTTCCTGTAGTCCACAATCATCTCCTTTGTCTTGATCACGTGAGGGAGAGGTTGTTGACCTTGCACCGCATGGTCAGGTCTCTGACCTCCTCTCTATAGGCTGTCTCATCGTTTTTGGTGATCAGGCAAACCACTGTTGTGTCATCAGCAAACTTAATGATGGTGTTGGAGTCATGCCTGGCCCTGCAGTCATAAGTGAACAGGGAGTACAGGAGGGGACTGAGCACGCACCCCTGAGGGGCCCCCGTGTTGAGGAGCCATATCGGAACATCTGAAACCCTGTTCCATTCTGTCTGTGTTTCTGGAACACTGGAGCATGTTTTTGATGCCAAGTCTCTGGCCACAGAGTTAAACTCACACTATCATATTTCTCACATAAAATCAGAGCTATTTAATCAAGTAGGGATGATTGAAACAAACCCACATAACCTTTTTAATTTGCTTGACTATTTATAGCTTGCTGAAATATGCATATTCATGATAGAAGTACTAGTTCTTTAGACTTAATTGTGTATCTACAGCTAGTTGGAATGGTTTTGTGGCATTCTTTTAAAACAAATGTCTGTCATGTTAATAACAAGGAGATTGTATTTATTTTCTTAACTTTGTGTTTTCGTTATTATTCTTGGCCATGGTGAATGCTGTAGATAAACATTTTATGAGTTGTTTTTTCTTCAACTAATGACAAGGAAAACAATGGAATATCTGTATCTAATGTAAAACATGTATATGATGCTTCATTTGAAATATGCTGTCCCAGAAAATATGGCATTATGAAAGGTTAGCTGAAGAATAATACTTTTGAGCTCAACTGAAACGAGCATAGCAGCTATTGAAATGGTGTAAATGTACTTTATGATGCCACAACCTAGATGTCATTCATTAATTTGTGTTAAATTGCATGTAGAATCACAGCTTCTTTTAGAAGTGAAATAAGAAATGAGAAGTTGTTTACGTAGATAGTAGATACACTCCTAATGTGGTTAAAGTCTAATCCACACACTCTTAGAAAAAAGGGTTCCAAAAGGGTTCATCAGCTGTCCCCATAGGATAACTATTTTTGGTTCCATGTAGAGGAAACCAGAACCCTTTTGGGTTCCATGTAGAGGAACCGAAAAGGGTTGTACCTGGAACCAAAAAGGGTTCTCCAAAGAGTTTTCCTATGTGGGTAGCCGAATAACCATTTTAGGTTCCAGATGGCACCTTTTTTTCTAAGACTGTACAACTCAGAGTAACAGAGAAAGAGGTAATGGTTTCCATGTCCTCTGTTAAGTAGAAATAAAATATATTGTATATTTGAGCTAAGAGTCATTTCCACTCTCTGGGTGGAATGAGAACAGAAGTTTATAAGACACAGCAACAACTGAAATTAATGGTCATTTTAGTTAATAGTTAATAGCTACAGTTGAAGTCGGAAGTTTACATACACTTGAACCAAATACATTTAAACTCAGTTTTTCACAATTCCTGACATTTAATCCTAGTAAAAAATTCCCTGTCTTAGGTCAGTTAGGATCACAACTTTATTTTAAGAATGTGAAATGTCAGAATAATAGTAGAGAGAGTTATTTATTTCAGCTTTTACTTCTTTCATCACATTCCCACTGGGTCAGAAGTTTACATACTAATTGAGTGTATTTGGCAGCATTGCCTTTAATAAGTTGGGTGAATTTTGGCCCATTCCTCCTGACAGAGCTGTTGTAACTGAGTCAGGTTTGTCGGCCTCCTTGCTCGCACGCGCTTTTTCAGTTCTGCCCACAAATTTTCCATGGGATTGAGGTCAGGGCTTTGTGATGGCCACTCCAATACCTTGACTTTGTTGTCCTTAAGCCATTTTGCCACAACTTTGGAAGTATGCTTGGGGTCATTGTCTATTTCAAGACTGATGTCTTGAGATGTTGCTTCAAAATATCCACATAATTTTACATCCTCATGATGCCATCTATTTTGTGAAGTGCACTAGTCCCTCCTGCAGCACAGCACCCCCACAACATGATGCTGCCACCCCTGTGCTTCATGGTTGGGATGGTGTTCTTTGGCTTGCAAGCTTTCCCCTTTTTACTCCAAACATAACAATGGTCATTATGGCCAAACAGTTATATTTTTGTTTCATCAGAGCAGAGGACATTTCGCCAAAAAGTACGATCTTTATCCCCATTTGCAGTTGCAAACCATAGTCTGGCTTTTTTATGGCGGTTTTTGAGCAGTGGCTTCTTCCTTGCTGAGTGGCCTTTCAGGTTATCTCGATATAGGACTCGTTTTACTGTGGATATAGATATTTTTGTACCTGTTTCCTTCAGCATCTTCACAAGGTCTTTTGCTGTTGTTCTGGGATTGATTTGCACTTTTCGCACCAAAGTATGATCATCTCTAGGAGACAGAACGCGTCTCCTTCTTGAGTGGTATGACGGCTGTGTGGTCCCATGGTGTTTATACTTGCGTTCTATTGTTTGTACAGTTGAACGTGATACCTTGTGTGATTGGAAATTGCTCCCAAGGATGAACCACTTGTGACTTGTGGAGGTCTACACATTTTTTCTGAGGTCTTGGCTCATTTTCCCATGATGTCAAGTAAAGAGGCACTGAGTTTGAAGGTGGGCCTTGAAATACATCCACAGGTACACCTCCGATGGACAAAAATGATGTCAATTAACCTATCAGAAGCTACGAAAGCTTCGACATAATTTTCTGGAATTTCCCAAGCTGTTTAAAGGCACAGTACACTTAATGTATATAAAATTCTGACCCACTGGAATTGTGTGAAATAATCTGCCTGTAAACAATTGTTGGAAAAATTACTTGTGTCATGAACAAAGTACATGTCCTAACCGACTTGCCAAAACTATAGTTTGTTAACAAGAAATTTGTGGAGTGGTTGAAAAACGAGTGTATGTAAACTTACGACTTCAACTGTATATTAAAATGATTATATTTCTGCCAGGTAAATCCCTGAGTGTTAAAACATCATTGCTTTATTTAATTGAAGATGCTGCTGGTGACAGAGTAAAAGGGGGGAGTTAGCTATTATGCCACCCCTTATGTGTCGTTAGTTGAAAACAGCTTTGTTTTCAGATTTCCTCTCACTAGGTATGTAATGATAGAGCATTCCAGAATGTATTTAAAGGAGAAAAGATGTAGAACTGATTTCAAAGCATTCTATCCCTTCAATGAAGGTCTTTATGATGCTATTGTTATAGCTTCCCTACAAAGCTATTTATTTTTTAATACTTTCAGACTAATTACTACAGTTTCATCTTTATGTTGCTGCTGTCTATCTTCCCGAATTGTAAGAAATTAGACTGATTCATAATTTAACAATAAAGATGTCTCTTGACTGAAACACTTTTGTTGGGTCTGTCTTGTTCAACCAGTTCTTCAACACAAGAGGATTCTCTTGTCTTGCAAGCCTCATTGTCCACATTTTGAGGCCTGAAAATGTTTTATTTTAAAAATAAATATAATAAATTATATATACAGTACCAGTCAAGTTTGGACACACCTACTCATTCAAGTTTCTTTTTTCTTTTTACTATGTTCTACATTGTAGAATAATAGTGAAGACTTCAAAACTATGACATAACATATATGGAATCATATAGTAACAAAAAAAGTGTTAAACAAATCAAAATATATTTTATATTTGAGATTCTTCAAAGTAGCTACCCCAGGTTTGCACACTCTTGGTATTCTCTCAACCAGATTCATGAGATAGTCACCTGGAATGCATTTAAATTAACAGGTGTGCCTTGTTAAAATGTTATTTGTGGAATGTCTTTCCTTTTTAATGTATTTGAGTCAATCAGTTGTGTTGTGACAAGGTAGGGGTGGTATACAGAAGACAGTCCTATTTTGTAAAAGACCAAGTCCATATTTTGACAAGAACCGCTCAAATAAGCAAAGAGAAATGACATTCCACCATTACTTTAAGACATGAAGGTCAGTCAATGCAAAAATAATTCAAACTTTAAAAGTTTCTTCAAGTGCAGTCAAAAAAAAAACATTAAGCACTAGGATGAAACTGTCCCTTATGACGACTGCCACAGCACTTATCAACATCAACTGTTCAGAGGAGACTAGGTGAATCAGGCCTTCATGGTCAACTTGCCACAAAGAAACCACTACTAAAGGACAAAAATAAGAAGAACAGACTTGCTTGGAGAGAGAAACATGAGCAATGGACTTTAGACCGGTGGAAATCTGTCCTTTGGTGTGATAAATCCAAATTTTGAGATTTTTGGTTCAAACTGCCGTTTCTATGTGAGAAGCAGAGTAGGGGAACGGATGATCTCCGCATGTGTGGTTCCCACCATGAAGCATGGGGGAGGAGGTGTGAGGGTGCTTTGCTGGTGACACTGTCAGTGATTTATTTAGAATTCAAGGCACACTTAACCAGCATGACTACCACAGCATTCTGCAATGATACGTCATCCCATCTGGTTTGCGCTTAGTGGGACTATCATTTGTTTTTCAACAGGACAATGACCCAAAACACACCACCAGGCTGTGTAAGAGCTATTTGACCAAGAAGGAGAGTGATGGAGGGCTGCATCAGATGACCTGGCCTCCACAATCACCCGATCTCAACCCAATTGAGATGGTGTGGGATGAGTTGGACCGCAGATTGAAGGAAAAGCAGCCAACAAGAGCTCAGCATATGTGGGAACTCCTTCAAAACAGTTGGAAAAGCATTCCTCATGAAGCTGGTTGAGGGAATGCCAAGAGTGTGCAAAGCTGTCATTAAGGCAAAGGGTTGCTACTTTGAAGAATGTAAAATATATTTTGATTTGTTTAACACTTTTTTGGTTAACTTCTTATGGCTGCAGGGGCAGTATTGAGTAACTTGGATGAAAGGTGCCCATATCAAATGGCCTGCTCCTCAGTCATAGTTGCTAATATTAGCATATTATTAGTATTGGATAGAAGACACTCTGCAGTTTCTAAAACTGTTTGAATTATGTCTGTGAGTATAACAGAACTCATATAGCAGGCAAAAACCTGAGAAATTCCACTTCCTGATTTGTTTTCTTCTGGAGGTGGCAGATTTTCAACCAAGGTCTCATTGAAATTGCAGCGAGATATGGATGAATTTTCACTTCCTACGGCTTCCACTAGATGTCAGCAGTCAATAGAACTTTGTCTGATGACTCTAATGTGAAGGGGGGTCGATTGACACAGGAAATAGTCAACACAGCCATGAGTGGACCATGCTTTCACCAGGCGCGTTCACAGGGGAAGGACTTGCGTTCCACCGCTCATCTGAAGTAATTCTAATTCTCTGGTTGGAACGTTATTCAAGATATATGTAAACAACATTCTAAAGTTTGATTCAGTACATCGTTTGACATGTTTCTACTGACTGTTACGGAACCTTTGGACATTTCGTCACGTTATAGTGGACACGCTTTTTGACTTTGGAATTGTTTAGCAAACGTGCTAACCAAAGTAGCTAATTGGACGTAAATAACGGACATTTTCGAACAAATCAAGCATTTATTGTGGACCTGGGATTTCTAGGACTGCATTCTGATGAAGTTCATCAAAGGTAAGGAAACATTTATTTTGTATTTTCTGCTTTCTGTTGACTCCAACATGGAGGCTAATTTCGTAAACTTTTTCTGAAATTGAACACAGCAGTTGCATTAAGGAGAGGTATATCTATAACTCCATGTGTATAACTTGTATTATCATCTACATTTATGATGAGTATTTCTGTTGATACGATGTGGCTATGCAAAATCACTTGATGTTTTTGGAACTAGTGAATCTAACGCACCAATGTAAACTCAGATTTTTTTATATAAATATGAACTTTACCAAACAAAACATGCATGTATTGTGTAACATGAAGTCCTATGAGTGTCATCTGATGAAGATAATTTAAGGTTAGTGATTCATTTTATCTTTATTTATGCTTTTTGTGAATGCTACATTTTGTTGGAAAATGGCTGTGCTTATTGTGGTTTGGTGGAGACCTAACATAATCGTTTGTAGTGCTTTCGCTGAAAAGCCTATTTGAAATCGGACACTTTGGTGGGATTAACAACGAGAATAGCTTTAAAATGATATAAGACACATGTATGTTTTAGGAATTGTAATTATGAGATTTCTGTGGTTTGAATTTGGCGCCCTCTATTTTCACTGGTAGTTGTCATATCGATCCCGATATCGGGATTGCAGCCATAACAAGTTAATACATGATTCCATATGTGTTATTTCATAGTTTTGATGTCTTCACTATTATTCTACAATGTAGAACATAGTAAAAATAAAGAAAACCCCTTGAATGAGTAGGTGTGTCCAAACTTTTGAATGGTACTGTGTATATAAAATACATGGTATTTTCCAATACGAAACACTCTGAAAACCATGTAATTACGACCTTGGAAGGACATTCTATAGAACAAGATAGGTGTGTCCAAACCTTTGGCTGGTACTGTATATATATATATATATATATATATATATATATATATATATATATATATATATATATATATATATATACACACATTGGACCAAATGAATTTCCCAAGCTTGGGATAATCATAGTTTTTTTTTTGACCTGGGTACTGAACCGTACCATACTGAGTCTCTTTTTATGGGTTCGGTTCTGTTCTGATTTGGCATTTAAAAATGAACAGATAGGTAGGTTTGAACGTCGTTGCAGATAGCCTGGATATGGACACTCCATTACCAAAAGTATGTGGACACCTGCTCGTCGGAAATCTCATTTCAGAATCATGGGCATTAAAATGGAGTTGTTCCCCCCTTTGTTGCTTTAACAGCCTGCACACTTCTGGGAAGGCTGTCCACTAGATGTTGGAACATTGCTGAGAGGACTTGCTTCCATTCAGCCACAAGAGCATTAGTGAGGTCAGGCACTGATGTTGGGCGATTAGGCCTGGCTTTCAGTCAGCTTTTCAATTCATCCCAAAGGTGTTCGATGGGGTTGAGGTCAGGGCTCTGTGCAGGCCAGTCAAGTTCTTCCACACTGATCTCTACAAACAATTTATTTTTGAACCTCGCTTGTGCACAGTGGCATTGTCATGCTGAAACAGAAAGGGCCTTCCCCGAACTGTTGCCACAAAGTTGGAAACACAGAATCGTCTATAATGTCATTCTGTGCTGTAGCGTTAAGATTTCCCTTCACTGGAACTAACGGGCCTGAACCATGAAAAACAGTCCCACCAACATTTACAGTTGGCACTATGCATTCGGGCAGGTAGCGTTCTCCTGGCATCCGCCAAACCCAGATTCGTCCGTTGGATTGCCAGATGGTGAAGCGTGATTCATCACTCCAGAGAGCCCGTGTCCACTGCTCTGGAGTCCAATGGTGGCGAGCTTTATACCACTCCAGCCGACCCATGGCATTGCACATGGTGATCTTAGGTTTGTGTGCGTCTGCTCAGCCATGGAAACCCATTTCATGAAGCTCCCGACGAACAGTTCTTGTGCTGGCGTTGCTTTCAGAGGCAGTTTGGAACTCCTTAGTGAGTGTTGCAAACAAGGACAGACGATTTTTACATGCTACGCACTTCAGCACTCCTGTTTTGTGAGCTAATGTGGACTACCACCTCTTGGCTAGATGGTTCCACTTCACAATAACAGCACTTATAGTTCACCAGGCAGCTCTAGCAGGGCAGAAATGTGTTAAAAGCCACTGTGCTCTTCAGTAAGGTCAAATCCAATATTTTTTGTCACATACTCATGGTTAGCAGATGTTAATGCGAGTGCAGTAGATGATATAGAGTACAGTATATACATATACTGTATGTGAGAATGCTGTTCATCAACTACAGCTCAGCATTTAACACCATAATACCCTCCAAACTCGTCATCAAGCTCGAGACCCTGGGTCTCGACCCCGCTCTGTGCAACTGGGTACTGGACATCCCCCAGGTGGTGAGGGTAGGTAACAACATCTCCACCCCGCTGATCCTCCACACTGGTGCCCCACAAGGGTGCGTTCTGAGCCCTCTCTTGTACTCCCTGTTCACCCACGACTGTGTGGCCATACACGCCTATAACTCGATCATCAAGTTTGCGGTTGACACTACAGTGGTAGGCTTGATTACCAAAAACGACGAGACGGCCTACATGGAGGAGGTGAGGGCCCTCGGAGTGTGGTGTCAGGAAAATAACCTCACACTCAAGGTCAATAAAACAAAGGAGATGATCGTGGACTTCAGGAAAAAGAAGAGGGAGCACCCCCCTATCCACATCGACGGGACAGTAGTGGAGAGGGTAGTAAGTTTTAAGTTCCTCGGCGTACACATCACGGACAAACTGAATTGGTCCACCCACACAGACAGCGTTATGAAGAAGGCGCAACAGCGCCTCTTCAACCTCAGGAGGCTGAAGAAATTCGGCTTGTCACCAAAAGCACTCACAAACTTCTACAGATGCACAATCAAGAGCATCCTGTCGGGCTGTATCACCGCCTGGTACGGCAACTGCTTCACCCACAACCGTAAGGCTCTCCAGAGGGTAGTGAGGTCTGCACAACACATCACCGGGGGGAAACTACCTGCCCTCCAGAACACCTACACCACCCGATGTCACAGGAAGGCCATAAAGATCATCAAGGACAACAACCACCCGAGCCACTGCCTGTTCACCCCGCTATCATCCAGAAGGCGAGGTCAGTACAGGTGCATCAAAGCAGGGACCGAGCGACTGAAAAACAGCTTCTAATCTCAAGGCCATCAGACTGTTAAACAGCCACCACTAACATTGAGTGGCTGCTGCCAACATACTGACTCAACTCCAGCTCACTTTAATAATGGAAATGTATGGAAATGTATGGAAAAAAATGATCACTAGCCACTATAAACAATGCCAATTAATATAATGTTTACACACCCTACATTACTCATCTCATATGTACAGTAGATGGGTTAGGGCAGTGTGCAGTGTGGTTGCGTCGTCTGTGGACCTATTGGGGCGGTAAGCAAATTGGAGTGGGTCTAGGGTGTCAGGTAGGGTGGAGGTGATATGGTCCTTGACTAGTCTCTCAAAGCACTTCACGATGACGGAAGTGAGTGACGGTAGTCGTTTATCTCAGTTACCTTAGCTTTCTTGGGAACAGGAACAATGATGGCCTTCTTGAAGCATGATGGAACTGCAGACTGGGATAAGGATTGATTGAATATGTCCGTAAACACACCAGCCAGCTGGTCTGCACATGCTCTGAGGACGTAGCTGGGGATGCCGTCTGGGCCTGCAGCCTTGCGAGGGTTAACACGTTAAAATATTTTACTCACGTCGGCTGCAGTGAAGGAGAGTCCACAGGTTCTGGTAGCGGGCCATGTCAGTGGCACTGTATTGTCCTCAAAGAAAGCAAATAAGTTATTTAGTCTGTCTGGGAGCAAGACATCCTGGTCCGCGACGGGGCTGGTTTTCTTTTTGTAATCTGTGATTGACTGTAGACCCTGCCACATACCTCTTGTGTCTGAGCCATTGAATTGCAATGCTACTTTGTCTCTATACTGACGCTTAGCTTGTTTGATTGCCTTGCATGAGGGAATAGCTACACTGTTTGTATTCGGTCATGTTTCCGGTCACCTTGCCCTGGTTAAAAGCAGTGGTTCGCGCTTTCAGTTTCTCGCGAATGCTGCCATCAATCCACGGTTTCTGGTTTGGGAATGTTTTAATAGTTGCTGTGGGTACGACATCGCCAATGCACTTTCTAATGAACTCGCTCACCGAATCAGCGTATTCGTCAATGTTGTTGCTGGACGCAATGCGGAACATATCCCGATCCACATGATCGAAGCAGTCTTGAAGTGTGGAATCAGATTGGTCGGACCAGCGTTGAACAGACCTGAGCGCGGGAGCTTCCTGTTTTAGTTTCTGTCTGTAGGCTGGAAGCAACAAAATGGAGTCGTGGTCAGCTTTTCCGAAAGGAGGGTGGGGGATGGCCTTATATGCGTCTCGGAAGTTATAATAACAATGATACAGGGTTTTACCAGCCCTGGTTGCACAATCGATATGCTGATAGAATTTAGGGAGTCTTGTTTTCAGATTAGCCTTGTTAAAATCCCCAGCTACAATGAATGCAGCCTCAGGATATGTGGTTTCCAGTTTACATAGAATCAAATAAAGTTAGTTCAGGGCCATCGATGTGTCTGCTTGGGGGGGAATATATACGGCTGTGATTATAATCGAAGAGAATTCCCTAGGTAGATAATTCGGTCGACATTTGATTGTCAGGTGAACAGAAGGACTTGAGTTCCTGTATGTTGTTATGATCACACCACGTCCATGGGACCACATAGCCGTCATACCGCTCAGGAAGGAGACGCGTTCTGTCTCCTAGAGATGAACGTACTTTGGTGCGAAAAGTGCAAATCAATCCCAGAACAACAGCAAAGGACCTTGTGAAGATGCTGGATGAAACGGGTACAAAGTATCAATATCCACAGACATTACTAGAAAGATGCTTGCTTGCTTCTGTCGGCGCGATGCGTGAAGAAACCAGCTGGCTTGCACCAACTCCGAGAGCGTCTCTCGAGTGAGCCATGTTTCCGTGAAGCAAAGAACGTTACAGTCTCTGATGTCTCTCTGGAATGCTACCCTTGCTCGGATTTCATCAACCTTGTTGTCAAGAGCCTGGAAATTGGTGAGTAGTATGCTCAGGAGTGGTGTGCGATGTGCCCGTCTCCGGAGCCTGACCAGAAGACCACTTCGTTTGTCCCTTTTACGGCGATGTTGTTTAGGTTCGCCGGCTGGGATCTGATCCATTGTCCTGGGTGGAGGGCAAAACACAGGATCCGCTTTGGGAAAGTCATATTCCTGGTCGTAATGATGGTGAGTTGACTTTGCTCTTATATTCAGTAGATCCTCCCGACTGTATGTAATGAAACCTAAGATTACCTGGGGTACCAATGTAAGAAATAACACGTAAAAAAAACAAAATACTGCATAGTTTCCTAGGAACGAGAAGCGAGGCGGCCATCTCTGTCGGCGCCGGAAGTCAAGCAGGTCATTCTACTGCCAATGTTTGTCTATGGAGATTGCACGTGTGCTCAATCTTATACACCTGTCAGTAACGGGTGTGGCTGAACTAGCCGAATCCACTAATTTGAAGGGGTGTCCACATACTTGTATATACACTGCTCAAAACAATAAAGGGAACACTTAAACAACACAATGTAACTCCAAGTCAATCACACTTCTGTGAAATCTTACTGTCCACTTAGGAAGCAACACTGATTGTGCAAAAAAATTCACATGCTGTTGTGCAAATGGAATAGACAACAGGTGGAAATTATAGGCAATTAGCAAGACACCCCCAATAAAGGAGTGGTACTGCAGGTGGTGACCACAGACCACTTCTCAGTTCCTATCTTTCCTGGCTGATGTTTTGGTCACTTTTGAATGCTGGCGGTGCTTTCACTCTAGTGGTAGCATGAGACGGAGTCTACAACCCACACAAGTGACTCAGGTAGTGCAGCTCATCCAGGATGGCACATCAATGCGAGCTGTGGCAAAAAGGTTTGCTGTGTGTTTCAGCGTAGTGTCCAGAGCATGGAGGCGCTACCAGGAGACAGGCCAGTACATCAGGAGACGTGGAGGAGGCCGTAGGAGGGCAACAACCCAGCAGCAGGACCGCTACCTCCACCTTTGTGCAAAGAGGAGCAGGAGGAGCACTGCCAGAGCCCTGCAAAATGACCTCCAGCAGGCCACAAATGTGCATGTGTCTGCTCAAATGGTCAGAAACAGACTCTATGAGGGTTGTATGAGGGCCCGACGTCCACAGGTGGGGGTTGTGCTTACAGCCCAACACCGTGCAGGATGTTAGGCATTTGCCAGAGAACACCAAGATTGGCAAATTCACCACTGGCACCCTGTGCTCTTCACAGATGAAAGCAGGTTCACACTGAGCATGTGACATACATGACAGAGTCTGGAGACGCCGTGGAGAATGTTCTGCTGCCTGCAATATCCTCCAGCATGACCGGTTTGGCGGTGGGTCAGTCATGGTGTGGGGTGGCATTTCTTTGGGGGGCCGCACAGCCCTCTATGTGCTCGCCAGAGGTAGCCTGACTGCCATTAGGTACCGAGATGAGATCCTCAGACCCCTTGTGAGACCATATGCTGGTGCGGTTGGCCCTGGGTTCCTCCTAATGCAAGACAATGCTAGACCTCATGTGGCTGGAGTGTGTCAGCAGTTCCTGCAAGAGGAAGGCATTGATGCTATGGACCGTTCCCCAGACCTGAATCCAATTGAGCACATCTGGGACATCATTTATCGCTCCATCCACCAACAGACTGCACCACAGACTGTCCAGGAGTTGGCGGATGCTTTAGTCCAGGTCTGGGAGGAGATCCCTCAGGAGACCATCCGCCACCTCATCAGGAGCATGCCCAGGCGTTATAGGGAGGTCATACAGGCACGTGGAGGCCACACACACTACTGAGCCTCATTTTGACTTGTTTTAAGGACATTACATCAAAGTTGGATCAGCCTGTAGGGTGGTTTTCCACTTTAATTTTGAGTGTGACTCCAAATCCAGACCTCCAATGGGTTGATACATTTGAATTTAATAAGAATATTTAATTCCTTCAGATCTAGGATGTGTTATTTTAGTTTTCCCTTTATTTTTTTGAGCAGTGTATATATAGTGCACATCCAATGCTAGCATCAGTAATAGACACATTTTTATGGGAACGTTGCACGGACTTTTATGTGTGCAAAACATAAATAATTACACATCATGTCTTTTGCCGAGGCCCTGATTGTTGAACGACTGATCCACTCATTGCTCTTTGCCTGTTGGCAAGGTTTGGGATACTCACGCACACAGTGCTTTTAGTATACAGTGCTTTCACCATACATATTTGACAGACATGATTACATTTGCATGTTAATTTATTCAGTAATTCTTATTCAACATGTCTTCACCTGGAATTTGAACTCACAACATCTTAGTTCACGGGACTCCGATCTTCCTGCTACGCAACCATGTCTTGTCGGGTATCAGTTAATCTGACTATTCTCTCATTATTGATTTTATTTACTTATTTCAGCAATTGAAGGGCTTTCTGTATAGTTTGTCTATAGTTGTGTCATGTTAATTAGCCTGTTTTAATGATACTCCTGAATCACTATGATCAATAAAATATTTTAACAGAGCTGAGATTTACTTCTGGACAGATTTTTTCTGGACAGGGCCTAATAAGCACATCCCCTGTGGATATTCCTTATTGGGACAGTGGTTAGGGTGGTTGTCATTGGTGCTGGTGGCCTGGGTGTGAGACCGGCTAGAGGAGTCACCCTACTCTCACATTTTTAGCAATACATGTTCATGTCATTATTGCTGTGTGAATAGCATTTATCAGACATTTCAACTGTTTATATGGAAATTTCATTAGAACACTTGGAAATAATATTTGTTTATTTCCATAGTGTGCATATATTTCTCCTATTTCATCCACTTCTAAAACTTTGGCTTTTAGCATTGTGCCTTTGTGAGTGACCTCCAGAAGTTTTTTCAGGTTTGATGTGGTGTTTCTGGACAAAGAGATCTTTTTTCTCATTTAACTCAAAATAATGGTAGCACTACCACAAGGAAAACATTAACCTATTGAAGCTAGTGGGCACTATTTTTATGTTTGGAAAAACAACGTTCCCAAAGTAAACGGCCAATTTCTCAGGACCAGATTCTAGAATATGCATATAATTGACAGATTAGGATAGAAAACACTCTAAAGTTTCCAAAACTGTCAAAATATTGTCTGTGAGTATAACAGAGCTGATATTGCAGGCAAAACCCTGAGGAAAATCCAATCAGGAAGTGCCTCTTATTTTGAAACCCTTCTGTTCCTATGCATGCCTATCCTCCATTTAAAGGGATATCAACCATATTCATTTTTCTATGGCTTCCCTAAGGTGTCAGTCTTAGACATAGTTTCAGGCTTTTATTTTGAAAAATGAGCGTGAAAGATCACATTGCGTAAGTGGCTAGGTGGGGGCTCTGAGTGAGTTTTTGCGCTACAGAATAAAGTGGCCATTATTGAATAACCTACACACGGTTGATATATTATCGAATATATATTTTAAAAACTACCTGGGGAATGATTATAAAAAACATTTGACATGTTTCTGTGGACATTATGGAGACTATTTGGAATTTCCGCCTGCGTTGTCGTGACCGCTCTTTCCTGTGGATTTCTGAACATAACGCGACAAACAAACGGTATTTTTAAATACCAAAAGGTATTTTGGGTATAGAAATAATCTTTATGGAAAAAAATGAACATTTGTTTGTGTAACTGGGAGTCTCGTGAGTGAAAACATCCGAAGATCATCAAAGGTAAACGGTTAATTTGATTGCTTTTCTGATTTTCGTTACCAAGCTTCCTGATGCTAAGTGTACATAATGCTATGCTTGGGCTATCGATAAACTTACACAAACACTTTTTGAGCGCAAATTAAGATGACTTTTGAGTAGTAAGACATGTATAAAAGCAACAGATACCATTAATAAGAAGGGGCTAGAAGAGTCTTATATGGTGAGGTACCGAGTGGCTAGGACAGGCAAGCCCCAAACTATTGTGGGGGACATAGTTCTTCCTGCTGCCGCGGATATGGCTGGGACAATCCTGGGGGAAAAGACCAAGAAAACTATACAGAAAATGCCTTCATCACACAACACTGTTCCAAGACGCATTGATGACATGGCAGGAGATGTTTTGAAACAATTACTGTTTCGCAGGCCTGGCACAGCTCCTGGTATATGTCCATTACGTTTATGGGGGTTCAATTAAATGATTAGGAGAACATCCCCTTAATTAAAGAAAAACTACACCAAAAACGATATTTTGGTATTTATTTCATTAGTCCATGGTTGATATAGTCCCAAAATGTTTTGCATGTCAGCAAAACATTAATTGCATGCAGGCGTTTCCAGCTTTGGGCTGCTTTGCACCACAGCCCGGAAAGTTACCCCTCTTCAAATACATCTTCAAGGCATTCTGTAATCATTAGCTACTAACCGTAGTGGCTCCCCTGGCTGCATGCGTCTATTAGTCAATTCGGAGCACTGCAGACCAGTGGGTCCTGGGTGTCGTGAGAGTGAAATCAGGCGCAGGAAAGCAGAGTTAAATAAAGTGCTTTTTTTTATGCACACACGGTGAACTACGGTCACCCCACTTACGGGTGCTCAAACCAAATGCCCCAGACACAGGGAAACGAAAAGAGTCTAGCACTAAGTACACAAACATGTACATCTAATGCAAACACCAGGGTTACAATAATCAATCCCGCACAAAGAACCAGGCGGGCCGGCTGACTAATAAAGCCTCACTAATTATAACCAACAAAACAGGTGTACTCAATAAACACATAAGGAGGGGGAGAAAAAGAATCAGTGGCAGCTAGTAGGCCGGCGACGACGACCGCCGAGCGCCACCCGAACGGGAAGGGGAGCCACCTTCGGTCGGAGTTGTGACAACCAGAAAATAAACAATGTTCAAAACGCCTCTTCAGTGCCCCATAATCACATCTGTCCTCCGGGCTAATTAATATCGAACAGAACAGAGCATCGTCCGTGAGGCACAAAGCTAGCTGAAGTGCCTTATCTTCAACCAACCACTCCCGTGATTAAGCTAACAGTTGAAACTAGGCATGAAAAGCTTCCCAATGTGCCTCCTCCTCCTCCTTTACTCTCGGACTACCACAAAGTATTTTCAGTCCTTTTTCTCAGCTACCATAATCCACGTAGCTATCTAGCCACCACAATGTTTGTCAGCTAACTACCTCAATTTTTTGTTTCTGCTTCTGACACCAATGTAATGACCTCAATATATCATTAATAAAATAATTTCCAGGACAGTGGATCGTGTTCTCGAATTAAACGGTTTATTATGCAACTCAAACAGGTTACTGTAGCCTATGCCAAATAAATCCTTATACACAAATCACAAATCTCCAACTCTGAGAGAAAGCTCACTAATCCAGGACGTAAAAGAGAGGGAATGCCAGCATGGCAATTTAACAGAACCTGTGTTCAATCCCCCGTTGTTCCACCAACCACAAGGACGCCTGGCATGAAACATTCCAGGCATCCCAGCTAACAATTCTAGGGTGAGAGAACGCTTACGTAATGTTGCCCATAATGTTCCCCAGATGTTTGAGTGTCCAGGTTTACAATAATTAGGGGAACATGTCTGTTACAAAAACCTCCTGAGAACCAATTTAGCAAGTTTGGGATTAGAGTTAGGAGAACACTCTCTAAATGGCAAACAGAACCTCTCAGAATATCCAATATTAATATCCTAGACACGTTTCATTGGAATGTTGCAAGAACATTCCTTTGTCCAGTTTTCTGAGGGTTAGGACAATATTTAATTTAACGTCCCACAAAAAAATATACAGAACATGGTTGCCAGTGTTGCTACTTCGTTTCGTGCCTAACAGAATCCGTGTCAATAAATCCCCCAAATACCGGCTTCTCTGGCATTATCACTTAACTGAAATGCTGCTGGGTTTTTCATACTCAACAATTTATCTTGTGTTTCAAGAATGGTCCACCACCCAAAGGACATCCAGCCAACTTGATACAACTGTGGGAAGCATTGGAGTCAACATGGACTAGCATCCCTGTGAAATGCTTTGGACACATTGTAGAGTCCCCAAAGAATTGAGGCTGTTCTGAGGGCAAAAGGGAGGGGGGTACAACTCAATATTAGGAGGGTGTTCCTAATGTTTGGTATACTCAGTGTACATGATAACATTGTGCATGTTAATATATACAGAATTTATTATTCAGCATATCCTCACCTGGGATTTGAACTGCTTAGTTCACGTCTTTCCAAACTTCCTGCTATGCCACCATGTCTGTGTCAGTTATCAGTTAATCAAATATTATTACATTGACTGCTCTCATTGACTACTTATTTCAGCAATTTTAGGGCTTTTTGTATAGTGGTCTAATATTGGTGGTCAATAAAATAGTTGAGATTTACTTCAAAGTGCGTTTCAGGAAGACGATGGAGAGAGCTCAGCTATATAGAATAAATAAATACTGATCGTTTAAGAAAGATAGTGGAAATGTGGTCATAATTTGTGCTCAATGGGTAATCCTACAGATTCCCATCTTTCAATAAGAAACCGATTTTAATATTTGTTTGTAATATATTTAGTATATATCAAAATGTGCCACAGAACAAATTATGTTTGGTGTAAATGCATAAAATGCGGTGTCAACAAAGTTAGTACAAGTATCTAGACAGGCCATATTGACATTTTAAAATTGTCAATATCTATCATACTTCCAGTGTCAAACAAATCTGCGATTTTGAGAAAATGTTTTTAAAAAAATCAATAAAATGACATCATATATATATATATATTTTGAAATACATTTCAGAAGTAAATTGTTTAAAAGCATATAGTATTGTTATTTGACGTGTTCTAAGACCAAATATAACAAATAAATGAGGTCCATGTACGTGTGGTTAATTCCTTTTCTGTGTTAAAACGGAGCAATCGGCAACGTTACCACAATCTAGTATTTCGGGGTTTGTTGTGTTTTTTTAATGGAAAAACAGAAAATGCCACTGATGCAGACCTTTGTAACATCTATATTTTAAAAAGACTAATAAATCCATGTAATATAGCCTACACCTTCACAATAAATCCATTATTTATTTTAGACAGGTCTAAAGAAACATGATATGAAGAAAATGTAGTCTGTTTCAGAAGAACAGAATAGCATACTCTGAGTTGTCCTTGTGTTAGGTCCTGATCTGGCTATGCCAGTTAACAAAGAAATAGGTAAGGCTGCATGATGCGACTCTAATGATGATTTGAAAACAGTTGCTTGAAAGGCATGAGCTCTGCTTTGTTTTTTTTTGTGCAGGCTGTACACTGCATCATTCACTCACTCATAATTTTACAAGCATTTGATAATGCCTAGAATTTCACGGTGGCATCCCATAAAAAAAATCCATGCCTTTTGTGGCCAGTGGCCATTGTGCCCTTCTCCTTATTATTAAGTGCTGAGTGCTCTGAGTCACCTCTCACTCACATGGCTCTCCATCACGTGATCGGATCTCTATCTCTCTCTATCTAATTCCGAAATGCATATTGAAGATATTGGAAAAACTGTCCACATTTACTTTTCGTCAGCCAACAAGACGAGTAGGCCTAATGGGATCAGCAAAAGCACTAGCCTATGTCATTCTACTATTCCCCATAGTGCAAAGGACGCCATATTCTATTCTGTGCGATAAATAAATATTCCAAACATAGTCTAGGACAGTTGTGGGATAGGATAGATCCCAAATGAATACAACCACTAGCAACAGAGCAGACGCAACATTGACCTTCAATGCTGCAGACATTCTTTGGTACCCTTCTCCAGATCTGTACCTCGACACAATCCTGTCTCGGCGTTCTAAGGACATTCCCTTTGACCTCATTGCTTGCTTTTTGCTCTGACATGCACTGTCAACAGTGGAACCTTATATACAGTTGAAGTAGGAAGTTTACATACGCTGAGGTTGGAGTCATTAAAATTTGTTTTTCAACCACTCCACAAATTTCTTGTAAACAAACTATAGTTTTGGCAAGTCGGTCAGGACAGCTACTTTGTGTATGACAACAAGTAATTTTTCCACCAATTGTTTACAGACAGATTATTTCACTTATAATTCACTGTATCACAATTCCAGTGGGTCAGAAGTTTACATACACTAAGTTGACTGTGCCTTTAAACAGCATGGAAAATTACAGAAAATTATGTCATGGCTTTAGAAGCTTCCGATAGGCTAATTGACATAATTTGAGTCAATTGGAGGTGTACCTGTGGATGTATCTCAAGGCCTACATTCAAACTCAGTGCCTCTTTGCTTGACATCATGGGAAAATCAAAAGAAATCAGCCAAGAAAAAAAAATTGTAGACCTCCACAAGTCTGGTTAATCCTTGGGAGCAATTTCCAAGTGCTTGAAGGCAACACGTTCATCTGTACAAACAATAGTACGTAAGTATAAACACCATGGGACCTCACAGCCGTCATACCGCTCAGGAAAGAGATGCGTTCTGTCTCCTAGAGATGAACGTACGTTGGTGTGAAAAGTGAAAATCAATCCCAGAACAACAGCAAAGGACCTTGTGAAGATGCTGGAGGAAACAGGTACAAAAGTATCTATATCCACAGTAAAACGAGTCCTATATCGACATAACCTGAAAGGCCGCTCAGCAAGGAAGAAGCCAATGCTCCAAAACCACCATAAAAAAGTCAGACTACGGTTTGCAACTGCACATGGGGACAAAGATCGTACTATTTGGAGAAATGTCCTCTGGTCTGATGAAACAAAAACAGAACTGTTTGGCCATAATGACCATCATTATGTTTGGAGGAAAAGGGGGAGGCTTGCAAGCCGAAGAACACCATCCAACCGTGAAGCTTCGAGGTGGCAGCATCATGTTGTGGGGGTGCATTGCTGCAGGAGGGACTGGTGCATTTCACAAAATAGATGGCATGATGAGGATGGAAAAGTATGTGGTTGGAAAAGTACGTGGATATATTGAAGCAACATCTCAAGACATCAGTCAGAAAGTTAAAGTTTTGCCGCAAATGGGTCTTCCAAATGGACAATGACCCAAAGCATACTTCCAAAGTTGTGGCAAAATGGCTTAAGGACAACAAAGTCAAGGTATTGGAGTGGCCATCACATAGCCCTGACCTCAACCCAATAGAACATTTCCAAATACTAATTGAGTGTATGTAAAGTTCTGCCCCACTGGGAATGTGATGAAAGAAATAAAAGCTGAAATAAATCATTCTCTCTACTATTATTCTGACATTTAACATTCTTAAAATAAAGTGGTAATTCTAACTGACCTAAAACAGGGAATTTCTATTAGGATTAAATGTCAGGAATTGTGAAAAACTGAGTTGAAATGTACTTGGCTAAGGTGTATGTAAACTTCTGACTTCAACTGTAGGTGTGTGCCTTTCCAAATCATGTCCAATTAATTCAATTTACCACATGTGGACTACAATCAAGTTGTAGAAACATCTCAAGGATGATCAATGGAACCAGGTTGCACCTGAGCTCAATTTCGAGTCTCATAACCTTGGGAGTATTCGTATTTTCAAATAGTAAACATAAAAATGTAAAACCCTTGATAAAAATGTATATATTCTTTAGTTTATCATATTACCGTCATCAACATTTGAATGATTTTATAATGAACACTATATAATGAACATACATCAATAATTGTAAAGCTGACTACACAAAATTACACATAATTTAAAAGTGTTATAAATTGGGCTATATTCCCACACGCCAAAATATTTTTCTTCATTCACTAAATTATGTGTGGTTATCTTTGGATATATTCTCCAGACTTGCCCAGAGGGAATTGTTGATATGTTGTAATAGTTTTTTCTAGATGACATTTTCTTTAGAAAAATGCGACAAAAAAACATTTTCTGTACATGTCTTTAGTACTGTATTTTACAGATAGAAAGATGAAAAAAGTATTTAAGTCCAATCCTGGAGTGACTTAACAAAATTAAACCAACATTTTTAGGTTGACTTCATCCAGTGTCCAGAAGAATGTATTTGTATAATAAGATTTCACCTCGTTTGCATATTTTAATACAATATTTCAAAAAAATTGTATCACAAAAAAAGTATTATTTTTGTGTCTATATTCAGCTGCTAAATTTGATTGTGATATGATTAAGACATTTTTCCCCCTAAGAGGGTGTGGTGCCTTGCCTTAAAAAGTTGGGAATCTGAGCTTTCCAACAATGCCCAGAATATTTACTGTACTCCTAATATTAATAGAAATAGTATTTTTAATATCGGGAAGAGGCAACTGCACTTACATTTGACAAATGCAAGAGAGGAAACAGATTAATTAACAATGCACATGGCAAAATACAGTTTGGGATGTGAGCAAAGATTAAAAAAATATATAATAATTGCATATATGAAAGCAAAGATTATCAAATACATTGTTTCTAATTGAGGTAAATTACAATTGAAATGTCCTGGTTGCGCATTAGTTCAAAAGAGAGATGAGTGACCGAATGGTAGCTGTGTGTGTGGGAAAGCCAGGCAGATCAGCTCAATCAGCCCATACAACTGAAAGACCAATGAGAGGATTGTATTATATTCTGCTAAGGCATGGGTGATTATGATCGGACAAAACAAATCAAAAGGAGATCAAAAGGAGCCGAATGTCCATCAAACTGAATGCCAATTTGTCTCTCGTGGAATTCTCTTCTCGTTACATTTTCATCAACTAAAATTAAAAGTAATTTGTAAACGTTTTTTTTGGGGCATCTCCTCTCATTATTGTCATTTGTTTTTCTCAGGAAAAATAGTAGTTGATTAATATTTTTCGTCATAGTTATTGTTGACAAAATTAACACTGGTGCTAAAGGTACCCCACAAACCCACCTTGTTTCCTTCATTCTTTGCCTCCCTCTGAAACCACATTTGGGGAAAGAATTGCAGGTTCCTCCCCTCGGGCCTCCTCCTCCGATGCGCTTTGAAAGAGAGGCAAGGAATGAAGGATACATGGATTTGAGGACGGAGGAGGCATGGATTTGACAGCTAGTGATGAGTATACTGAAGGTGTGTGTGTGGTGGCCTGGCCAGTCCTTTGTGGGTTGTTTCTGTCGCCTCAGGCCTTTGGTTCTTAATCTGAAACTCTCACCCTGCTCTCTACCTCTTTACTGTCACTCTGTGCTGTCATTCTCTGACTCCTCCACTCTCCTCCTTTCCTGAGCCCATGCCCTCGACAGACAGAATAGCAACACCAGCAGAGCTACAGCACCCCTCATTCTGAAATGGCACCTCTTTAGAAATGATATGGTCTAAAATGCTCAGATTACCAATGTTTAACTAGGTAGCTAGGACAGTTAACAAACCATTTAATAGCACCAGGGTTCATTAATAAGTGAATGAACACTATCAATGCTGTGACTAGCTTATAATCTAATGTAGAAATTGAGAAATATCACCTTATATTGGCATTAATAAATGAATAGATATTAGATTGATAGAATGAAGTTAAAAAGGTGAACTCATGTTTTGAAGGGACAGGAAGTGTTGGCTGTGCATTTAACCCTGCCCACTTGTGAAAATCAAACTATTAAGCCATTTTACATTTTTCCATAAAAAATGTAATTAAAAAAGGGTTGTTTTCATGTTGCCGATTGCTCTGTTTTAACACAGAAAATGAATTAAAGATCTACACGATGGCGCCGGAGGGTAGGGCTGCCGTCGTATCGGCTCTTAACCAACCATGCTATTTAAAACAAAAAATGTTTAGGTACATATAATATCTTATATCGCCTGAAAGTTTAAATTCTTGTTAATCTAACTGTACTGTCCGATTTACAGTAGCTATTACAGCGAAAACATGCCATGCGATTGTTTGAGGACGGCACCCCACATCAAAATATTTTTCCACTGGCACAGGTTTCATAAATTCACATATAATGATAAAATATTCACTTACTTTTTGAAAATCTACCTCTGATTTGTCATCCAATGGGTCCCAGCTATAACATGTAGTGTATTTTTGTTAGATGAAAACCTTCTTTATATCCCAAAAAGTCAGTTTAGTTGGCGCCATCGATTTGAGTAATCAATGTGCAGAGAAAGGAATCTGAAAATCTACCCTTAAACTTTGTTTCAACAAGTCAAAATGAGTTTCTATTTACTCCTCACATACCCTAAAATGTAATCAAACTAGAATATTTCTATAGACTGCTGACACCCTGTGGAAGCCATAGGAATTGCATCCAGGGAGCTCATTCTCAATGTGACATTTCTCTTGCATTTGTAAGAGGATGGTCTCTCTCCAAAAATAATTCTGGTTGGTTTTTCTTTGGATTTTCTCCTCTCATATCTATTGTGTTATATTCTCCTACATTATTTTAACATTTCTACAAACGTCAAGGTGTTTTCTTTCCAATGGTACCAATTATATGCATATCCTGGCTTCAGGGCCTGAGCTATATGTAGGTTACTTTGGGCATGTCATTCAGACAGGAAGTGGAGAAAAATGGGGCCTAGCACAAAGATTAAGTACTGCAGTGCTTCTCCTTCTCATGGACTGCACCAGATTTGCTAGTTCTTGCTGTGAGATGTTACCCCACTCTTCCATCAAGGCACCTGCAAGTTCCTGGACATTTCTGGGGGGAATGGCCCTAGTCTTCACCCTCCGATCCAACAGGTCCCAGACGTGCTCAATGGGATTGAGATCTGGGCTCTTTGCTGGCCATGGCAGAACACTGACATTCCTGTCTTGCAGGAAATCATGCACAGAACGAGCAGTATGGCTGGTGAGATTGTCATGCTGGAGGGTCATATGTCAGGATGAGCCTGCAGGAGGGGCACCACATGAGGGAAGAGGATGTCTTCCCTGTAACGCACAGCATTGAGATTGCCTGCAATGACAACTAGCTCAGTCCGATGATGCTGTGACACACCGCCCCAGACCATGACAGACCCTCCACCTCCAAATCAATTCCGCTCCAGAGTACAGGCCTCGGTGTAACGCTCATTCCTTCGACAATAAACACGAATCCGAACATCAACCCCTGGTGAGACAAAACCGCGACTCGTCAGTGAAGAGCACTTTTTGCCAGTCCTGTCTGGCCCAGCGACGGTGGGTTTGTGCCCATAGGCGATATTGTTGCCGGTGATGTCTGGTGAGGACCTGCCTTACAGGCCTCTCTCAGCCTATTGCGGACAGTCTGAGCACTGATGGAGGGATTGTGCGTTCCTGGTGTAACACGTGTTGCTACACGTGGTCTGCCACTGCAAGGATGATCAGCTGTCCGTCCTGTCTCCCTGTAGTGCTGTCCTAGGCATCTCACAGTATGGACATTGCAATTTATTGCCCTGGCCACATCTGCAGTCCTTATGCCTCCTTGCAGCATGCCTAAGGCACGTTCACGCAGATGAGCAGGGATCCTCGGCATCTTTCTTTCTGTGTTTTTCAGAGTCAGTAGAAAGGCCTCTTAGTGTCCTAAGTTTTCATAACTGTGACCTTTAATTGCTTACCGTCTGTAAGCTGTTAGTATCTTAACGACCGTTCCCCAGGTGCATGTTCATTAATTGTTTATGGTTCATTGAACAAGCATGGGAAACAGTTTTTAAACCCTTTACAATGAAGATCTGTGAAGTTATTTGGATTTTTACGAATTATCTTTAAAAGACAGGGCCCAGTTTCTTTTTTTGCTTGAGTTTAATACATTTTATGGACACAGTATATTTTACAATAGTTATTTTTTGTTTGTTTTTAGTCTCAGCTTTCAGCTCCACTCAACCACTTCCATCTATCTCTGAACACCATCCAGTTTAGATTTCTATTTTCCATATGTTTTTCAACTGTGCTGTGATGTTTCCCAAAAGTTCTGAACCTTTCTATTTTCATAGATTCTACATATTGTACATTAAAAATAAACATTTTTGCTAAGATTATTATTATAGTATCGATCAATTGACTAGGACTTTTTAAATCACCCAGCAGTGCTATTTGCAGATTGGGACATAACTTGGCAGGAGTCTGGGGGCCCTCCCATTTTTTGGCGCATCTAAACCACATTTCCTGCATTTCTACACAATCTAATATGACCCATGGCCCTTCTAGCCCTCTCTATTTACAACAACAAAAAGTAAGCAAAAATACCCACAGTCATCGACCTAGGTAAGAGATTATAAAATATATTTAAGTGAATGATAAGATTGAACTACATCCATGATAATTAAGTAATCAATATTGTGTTCCACCTTTAACCAATTGCCTAACAAATGAACAACTCTTACAATTAAAGTACAAGACAACTTTTGATTGTCTTAAAGACATCCTCCATATCAAATTTCAGCCAAACCACACAGCCAACCGCCTATACGCGGCTCTAGTCAATAACTCAAATCTCTCCCCAACACAACTTCCTACCCATCTTTTTTTAATGTATCAAGGGAAAGGTTTGGATAACAAAAGTTGAATGAAAACACACATACGCCTACACATTAACACACAGAAACAGTACACCCACCATATAATTCATATCATAGGCCTAATAGTAGCTATTTTTACTTGCACACAATATTTCTGGGTCACCCTGCCCTGCCCCTAGGGGTCCACGGCCCTGCAGTGCCCCAACCCAACACACCCCACACAGCTTTAGGATCTTAGTGAAACATTCATTATGGGTTTCAGGTGTGTTAGGCCAAGGCCAGAGTGACAGCAGTACAGCAAACCCCCAGGTCCAGGACTGAGCAGCCCAGCAGCTAGGGATTGTCTCCCGAGTGGTGCAAGCGTTCTAAGGCACTCAGTGCTAGGGGCGTCACTACAGACACCCTGGTTCGGATCCAGGCCGGTGTAGGCCGTCATTGTAAATAAGAATTTTTTTCTTAACTGACTTCCCTAGTTAAATAAAAAAATTAAATAGGTGTCTCCCCTGACGTGGGCATGTTTTCAATACAGACGCCTTTCGTTATACAGTATTCCATATAAGGCATCCAGACCTTATGAAAGTTGCACAGTAAACCCTTAATCTTAAAACAAATATAGTGATACTGTACGTAACTTGACATTTCTTCCGTACCTTTCAATTAATGGCAATGCATTTATTAGCCCCCCCCCCCATACAGTAAATGCTAGGTCACACCGTTTCTTCTTCTTCCAGCATGTACTTCTGAAACGTAACAAAACAATGGCTACAAAAATGTTCCATACAAACAACTGCTGTTAGATAGTAAAAATAGCCAGATAACTAGAGGCTAGAGCTGACCTGATTGTGGTAACTACTCATTAGCATAACTTATTCATTCACCTCAGTCGAGAAGGGATGAAACATTAGCGACCCCGGTCTCTCGCCCTTTGAGCGTTCCCTGGGTTAACAGCCCCTGCTCTTCCCGGAGCAAGAGGAAGAGGTTGGCATACCCTCGGCCAAGATGCTCGTCCACCACTGTCGACGTACCTGAAAGAGAGCCTGGTAGGCTTTTCTCAAGACCTTACCGGCACCCCGGTATCGTCTCAGGCAGAGGGTATGGCTGTCCACCCGAGATCTGCCCCACTGGGTGGAGTCCCGCAAACTTTCCCCTGGTTTATCATCCCTTTCCCCATCTCCAAGATCATTAGCCCCTCTGCCCCGTACCCTCTGTATACAGTGGGGCAAAAAAGTATTTAGCCAGCCACCAATTGTGCAAGTTCTCTCACTTAAAAAGATGAGAGAGGCCTGTAATTTTCATCATAGGTACACTTCAACTATGACAGACAAAATTAGAAAAAAAATCCAGAAAATCACATTGTAGGATTTTTAATGAATTTATTTGCAAATTATGTGGAAAATAAGTATTTGATCAATAACAAAAGTTTCTCAATACTTTGTTATATACCCTTTGTTGGCAATGACAGAGGTCAAACGCTTTCTGTAAGTCTTCACAAGGTTTTCACACACTGTTGCTGGTATTTTGGCCCATTCCTCCATGCAGATCTCCTCTAGAGCAGTGATGTTTTGGGGCTGTTGCTGGGCAACACGGACTTTCAACTCCCTCCAAAGATTTTCTATGGGGTTCAGATCTGGAGACTGGCTAGGCCACTCCAGGACCTTGAAATGCTTCTTACGAATCAACTCCTTCGTTGCCCGGGCGGTGTGTTTGGGATCATTGTCATGCTGAAAGACCCAGCAACGTTTCATCTTCAATGCCCTTGCTGATGGAAGGAGGTTTTGACTCAAAATCTCACGATTCATGGCCCCATTCATTCTTTCCTTTACATGGATCAGTCGTCCTGGTCCCTTTGCAGAAAAACAGCCCCAAAGCATGATGTTTCCACCCCCATGCTTCACAGTAGGTATGGTGTTCTTTGGATGCAACTCAGCATTCTTTGTCCTCCAAGCACGACGAGTTGAGTTTTTACCAAAAAGTTATATTTTGGTTTCATCTGACCATATGACATTCTCCCAATCTTCTTCTGGATCATCCAAATGCTCTCTAGCAAACTTCAGATGGGCCTGGACATGTACTGGCTTAAGCAGGGGGACACGTCTGGCACTGCAGGATTTGAGTCCCTGGCGGAGTAGTGTGTTACTGATGGTAGGCTTTGTTACTTTGGTCCCAGCTCTCTGCAGGTCATTCACTAGGTCCCCCCGTGTGGTTCTGGGATTTTTGCTCACAGTTCTTGTGATCATTTTGACCCCACAGGATGAGATCTTCTGGTGTCCTTTGGCAGCTCTTTGGTCTTGGCCATAGTGGAGTTTGGAGTGTGACTGTCTGAGGTTGTGGACAGGTGTCTTATACTGATAACAAGTTCAAACAGGTGCCATTAATACAGGTAACGAACGAGTGGAGGACAGCGGAGCCTCTTAAAGAAGAAGTTACAGGTCTGTGAGAGCCAGAAATCTTGCTTGTTTGTAGGTGACCAAATACTTATTTTCCACCATAATTTGCAAATAAATTCATTCAAAATCCTACAATGTGATTTTCTGGATTTTGTCATGGTTGAAGTGTACCTATGATGAAAATTACAGGCCTCTCTCATCTTTTTAAGTGGGAGAACTTGCACAATTGGTGTCTGACTAAATACTTTTTTTCCCCACTGTACATCCCACTTTTCATGTGTCTAAGATCAAACCCATGTCTCACAGTCCTGTGTCTCCTATTTCCAGTATCATTCTCCACCACATGGCATCAAACTGCACCATTTTGTTTCTCTCCATTGCCCATGCACTTTCAACATTTAGATAATAAAGCATTTGACCTTTCCATTGTGTTAACGATGGAGGACTGGTTGATTTCCAGTTTTTATGAACACGTTTTTTTAAAGATTAATGATTGACAACAAAACTATTGTCCAACCCATCGGTTATCTCACTGCACCTTCATATGCCATGTCTTGAAATATACAGACAGACAGATTAAAAGTTAATTTACATTGTAAAACTTCTGACAGCCAACTTTATAGACTTTATAGCATTCCATGAAGGAATGGATTATTGAGTCATTGTTAGTTTTACTCTGCCGTTGTGCTGTAGAATTTGTGAATGTTGTCACGTGTTGTAAATTCTGTACATTAATTTATACTGGATTAAGCGTACATTTACGTTAACTGTAATTTAGTTAGTTCCAACCATCTCTCCATCTTGTGCCAATATCAGTTCTTTAAGTCTTGGTTCCAAGTTGGATAGGCTCTCTACGAGGTTTTGTATATCTTACCTATCATATGAATTACTCTGATGTCAAAAAGATTTATTGATCTGAAACTTTTAAGTTGGATGTATTAAAATGTATCTACATAGGTCAGTCCAAAATGGATTTTTAATTCTGTCATGGAATTACATTTATTTCCTATCACCAAGTTATTTAGGGTTTCTATGCCTTTAGTCTTCCATGTATATCACTTTAGCTGTGAATTCTGAAAAGCTATCCAAATTTTGTTCCATAGGGTTGTGTTTTTATTGAGTGATATATGATGTTCTTGTAATGTCACGTTCTGACCTTAGTTCCTTTTTTATGTCTGTGTTAGGTTGGTCAGGGCGTGAGTTGGGGTGGGTAGTCTATGTTATTTTTTCTATGTTATATTTCTATGTGTTTGGCCTAGTATGGTTCTCATTCAGAGGCAGGTGTTGTTAATTGTCTCTGATTGAGAATCATACTTAGGTAGCCTGTTTTTCCCATTTTGGTTGTGGGTGTTTAATTTCTGTTCAGTGTCTGTTCAGTGTCTGTTCAGTGTCTGTTCACCGTCTGTTCACCTGGCAGAACTGTTTCGTTTTCTCTTCGTTGTTATTTTGTGTAGTGTTCAGTTTTTCAATTAAAATATGACGAACACTTACCACGCTGCATATTGGAGATTCGTTACATAGAGGAGATTCGTTACATGTAGATTACGTTTAATTTTCTTCCATATTGTTATAGTGTTCTTAACTATGACATTGTTAATGTTCTTAGCTCTATCCTTAAAAAATTAAAATGTAAAAAGATTCTGGGGATGAGCATGCGCATCTTCAATACATACCCATTGTCCCTCTTTAGTGCATATAACTGCATATATGTCGCAAGTAAAAACCCTGGGCGAGTTAATACAATTCCAAGTCTGGAAGGTTAAAATCAACCTCTGCTCTCTTTTTTATTCTATGAGTTTGTTTTGCGTTATTTTAATTTAATTTTAACAAGTTCTCATTTACAACTGCGACCTGGCCAAGATAAAGCAAAGCAGTACGACACAAACAACAACACAGAGCTACACATGGAATAAACAAGCGTACAGTCAATAACACAATAGAAAAAAAAGAACATCTATATACAGTGTGTGCAAATGGCGTGAGGAGGTAAGGCAATATAAGGCCACAGTAGCGAAGTAATTACAATTTAGCAAATGAACACTGGAGTGATAGATGAGCAGATGATGATGTGCAAGGAGAAATACTGGTGTGCAAAAGAGCAGAAAGGTAAATAAAAACAATATGGGAATGAGGTATGTAGATTGGGTGGGCTATTTACAGATGGGCTATGAACAGCTGCAGTGATCGGTTAGCTGCTCAGATAGCTGATGTTTAAAGTTTGTGAGGGAAAAATAAGTCTCCAGCTTCAGCGATTTTTGCAATTAATTCCAGTCACTGGCAGCAGAGAACTGGAAGGAAAGGTGGCCAAAGGAGGTGTTGGCTTTGGGGATGACCAGTGAGATATACCTGCTGAAGCATGTGCTATGGGTGGGTGATGTTATCGTGACCAGTGAGAGGAGATAAGGCGGAGCTTTACCTAGCATCGACTTCTAGATGACCTGGAGCCAGTGGGTCTGGCGATGAATATGTAGCGAGGGCCAGCCGATTAGAGCATACAGGTCGCAGTGGTGGGTGATATAATCAAATCAAATCAAAACAAATGTATTTATATAGCCCTTCGTACATCAGCTGATATCTCAAAGTGCCGTACAGAAACACAGCCTAAAACCCCAAACAGCAAGCAATGCAGGTGTAGAAGCACGGTGGCTAGGAAAAACTCCCTAGAAAGGCCAAAACCTAGGAAGAAACCTAGAGAGGAACCAGGCTATGTGGGGTGGCCAGTCCTCTTCTGGCTGTGCCGGGTGGAGATTATAACAGAACATGGCCAAGATGTTCAAATGTTCATAAGTGACCAGCATGGTCCAATAATAATAAGGCAGAACAGTTGAAACTGGAGCAGCAGCACGGCCAGGTGGACTGGGGACAGCAAGGAGTCATCATGTCAGGTAGCCCTGAGGCATGGTCCTAGGGCTCAGGTCCTCCGAGAGAGAGAAAGAAAGAGAGAAAGAGAGCACACTTAAATTCACACAGGACACCGAATAGGACAGGAGAAGTACTCCAGATATAACAAACTGACCCTAGCCCCCCGACACATAAACTACTGCAGCATAAATACTGGAGGCTGAGACAGGAGGGGTCAGGAGACAATGTGGTATAAGGGGCTTTGGTAATAAAACGGATGGCACTGTGATAGACTGCATCCAGTTTGCTAAGTTTGTTGCGAAATAGTAAGCCGATTCTAGATTTAATATTGTATTGGAGATGTTTAATAAGAGTCTGGAAGGAGAGTTTACAGTCCAGCCAGACACCTAGGTATTTGTAGTTGTCCACAAATTCTAAGTTAGAACCGTCCAGAGTAGTGATGCTAGTCGGGAGGGCGGATGCGGGCAGCGAAGGGTTGAAAAGCATGCATTTGGTTTTACTAGCGTTTAAGAGCAGTTGGAGGCCACGGAAGGAGTGTTGTATGGCATTGAAGCTCGTTTGGAGGTTAGTTAACACAGTGTCCAAAGAAGGGCCAGGTGTGTACAGAATGGTGTCGTCTGCGTAAAGGTGGATCAGGGAATCACCCGCAGCAAGAGCGACATCGTTGATATATACAGGCCCTCCGATTTGAACTGAACTGTCTGAGAAGTAGTTGGTGAAACAGGCGAGGCTGTCATTTGAGAAACCAAGGCTGTTGAGTCTGCCGATGAGAATACGGTGATTGACAGAGTCTAAAGCCTTGGCCAGGTCGATGAAGATGGCTGCACAGTATTGTCTTCTATCGATGGCGGTTATTGATATCGTTTAGTACCTTGAGCGTGGATGAGGTGCACCCATAACCAGCTCGGAAACCGGATTGCACAGCGGAGAAGGTACGGTGGGATTCGAAATGGTCAGTGATCTGTTTATTAACTTGGATTTCGAAGACTTTAGAGAGGCAGGGCAGGATGGATATAGGTCTATAACAGTTTGGGTCTAGAGTGTCATCCCTTTTGAAGTGGGGGATGACCGCGGCAGCTTTCCAATCTTTAGGTATCTCGGACGATACGAAAGAGAGGTTGAACAGACTGGTAATAGGGGTTGCAAACTGCAACCAGTTTAGAAAGAGAGGGTCCAGATTGTCTAGCCCAGCTGATTTGTATGGGTCCAGGTTTTCAGAACATCTGCTATCTGGATTTGGGTGAAGGAGAAGCTGGGGAGGCTTGGGCAAGTAGCTGCGGGGGGTGTGGAGCTGTTGGCCGGGGTTGGGGTAGCCAGGAGGAAAGGATGGCCAGTCGTAGAGAAATGCTTGAAAATTCTTGATTATCGTGGATTTATCAGTGGTGACAGTGTTACCTAGCTTCAGTGCAGTGGGCAGCTGGGAGGAGGTACTCTTATTTTCCATGGACTTTACAGTGTCCCAAAACTCTTTGGAGTTAGAGCTACAGGATGCACATTTTAGTTTTAAAGTCTTTGCTTTCCTGATTTAAAACTTATGACCGAGTACACTTTTTTAAAGAATGTCTTCATTGGGGTAATTGGTATTACAGAGAATAAATATAACAAAACGGATGACACTGTGATAGTGTCACGTTCGTTGAAATGAGCGGACCAAGGCGCAGCATGCATAGAGTTCCACATGTTTATTATTAAAATAAAACTCACCAACAAAAACAATAAACAGCAACCGAGACGTAACGACTGGAGTGCTCAAAGGCACTACACAAAAACAAGATCCCACAAACTAAAGTTGGAAAAAGGCTGCCTAAGTATGATCCCCAATCAGAGACAACAATAGACAGCTGCCTCTGATTGGGAACCATACCCGGCAAACAAAGAAATAGAAAAACTAGAATGCCCACCCAAATCACCCCCCCTCCAAAGGTGCGGATTCCGGCCGCAAAACCTGACTCCATGGGTGAGAGCCGGGTGGGCATCTAGCCTCGGTGGCGGCTCCGGTTCGGGACGTAGACCCCGCTCCACTCGCTGATCCCTCCGCTTCCATGGAACCGGACCGTGGATCGTCGCCGGAGGCTCCGGACTGGGAACCCTCACAGGAGGCTCTGGACTGGGAACCCCCGCTGGAGGCTCTAGGCTGCAGAGCGTAGCTGGAGGCTCTGGACCACAGACCGTCGCTGGGGGCTCTGGACCGCAGACCGTCGCTGGAGGCTCTGGACCGCAGACCGTTGCTGGAGGCTCTGGACCGCAGACCGTTGCTGGAGGCTCTGGACCGCAGACCGTTGCTGGAGGCTCTGGACCGCAGACCGTTGCTGGAGGCTCTGGACCGCAGACCGTTGCTGGAGGCTCTGGACCGCAGACCGTTGCTGGAGGCTCTGGACCGCAGACCGTCGCTGGGGGCTCTGGACCGCAGACCGTCGCTGGGGGCTCTGGACCGCAGACCGTTGCTGGGGGCTCTGGACCGCAGACCGTCGCTGGAGACTCTGGACTGCAGACCCTTGCTGGAGAATCCGGACCTTGGCTCATCACTGGAGGCTTCAGGCCATGGATCATCACTGGAGGTTCCAGGTCATGGATCATCACTGGAGGCTTCGTGCCATGGATCACCACTGGAGGCTTCGGGCCATGGATCACCAGTGGAGACTTCGGGCCATGGATCACCACTGGAGATGTCGGTCCATGGATCATCACTGGAGGTGTCGTGCCGTGGATCGTCACTGGAGGTTCCAGGCCGTGGACCGTCGCCGGAGGTTCCGGACCGTGGACCGTCGCCGGTGGTTCCGGACCGTGGGCCGTCGCCGGAGGTTCCGGACCGTGGGCCATCGCCGCAGGTTCGGGACCGTGGGCCGTCGCCGGAGCTTCCGGACCGTGGACCGTCGCCGGAGATTCCGGACCGTGGACCGTTGCCGGACGCTCAGGACCGGGAACCGTCGCCGGAAGCTCTGGACTGGGAACTGTCGCCGGAAGCTTGGTGCGTGGGGCCGGCACTGGTGGTACCGGGCTGGTGACACACACCTCAGGACGAGTGCGGGGAGGAGGCACAGGACATACTGGACTGAGGAGACGCACTGGAGGCCTGATGCGTGGGACCGGTACAGGTGGCACCGGGCTGGTGACACCTACCTCAGGGCGAGTGCAGGGAGGTAGCACAGGACGTACTGGGCTGTGTTGGCTTACATCAGAGCGAGTGCGGGGAGCAGGCACAGAACGTACCAGACTGGGGATACGTACTTCAAGGCGAGTTCGAGGAGGAGACACAGAACGTACCGGACTGGGGAGGCGCACTTGAGGCATGATGCGTGGGACCGGCACAGATTTCACCGGTCTGGTGACAAGCTCCTCCAAACGCCTACGTTTCCGCATACTCCTCACCAACTCCATTCACCTCCTCGCACTGTTCTATTGAATCCCAGGTGGCCTCTGGCACACCGCCGGCCACCCCCGTGTGCCCCTCCCAAAAAACGACTGGAGTGCTCACAGGCACTACACAAAAACAAGATCCCACAAACTAAAGGTGGAAAAAAGGCTGCCTAAGTATGATCCCCAATCAGAGACAACAATTGGGATTGGGAACCATACCCGGCCAACAAAGAAATAGAAAGACTAGAATGCTCACCCAAATCACACCCCAACCTAACCAAATAGAGAAATAAAAAGGCTCTCTAAGGTAGGACGTGACAGATAGACTGCATCCAATTTGCTGAGTAGAGTATTGGAAGCTATTTTGTAGATGACATCGCCGAAGTCGAGGATCGGTAGGATTGTCAGTTTTACTAGGGTAAGTTTGGCGGTGTGTGTGAAGGAGGCTTTGTTGCGAAATAGAACGCCGATTCTAGATTTGATTATGGATTGGAGATGTTTGATATGAGTCTGGAAGGAGAATTTACAGTCTAGTCAGACACCTAGGTATTTGTAGTTGTCCACGTATTCTTGGTCAGAACCGTCCAGAGTAGTGATGCTAGTCGGGAGGGAGGGTGTGTGCAGCGAAATGTTGAAAAGCATTAATTTGGTTTTGCTAGCGTTTAAGAGCAGTTGGAGGCCACAGAAGGAGTGTTGTATGGCATTGAAGCTCGTTTGGAGGTTATTTAATATAGTGTCCAAAGAAGGGCCAGATGTATACAGAATGGTGTCGTCTGTGTAGAGGTGGATCAGGGAATTACCCGCAGCAAGAGCGACATCATTGATATATACAGAGAAAAGAGTCGGCCCGAGAATTGAACCCTGTGGGATCATTCTCAAATCATTCTCTCTTCTATTATTCTGACATTTCACATTCCTAAAGTAAAGTGGTGATCCTAACCTAAATAGGGAATTTTTACTAGGATTATATGTCAGGAATTGTGAAAAACTGAGTTTAAATGGATTTGGCTTAGGTGTATGTAAACTTCCGACTTCAACTGTATAATACCATCACTTGTAAGGGCCATCCCCTGACTTGTAATATCACTGTTGTTGTGCACTAGAGGGCAGTCTTTGTTGGGTTAACACATTCAGGGTTTTTCCTGGCCCTAAAAAGGGCTTATGTGACAAGCACAATAGGATAAAAAGAGAGTGAGAGAAGGAGAGATGGAGACAAGAGAGACTAACAACAGTCCAAAAGTTCCTCACTATTAATTTACATTTCAACAGATTTGAGAAATCCCGAAGAGCAAATGCTGACTGATGTCTCCAGAATTCATATCGCACAGAAGATTGTTCATAAACCTCATAGTGAAAACAGGCATCTAACCTGTAATATATGTGTGGCAGGATCTAAGGTATACCATACGATGCATTTATGAGGGCATGAGTGGCTCGGATGGCTACTCAATTTGGCCTGAAACCAGTGTTTTCAGAATTTATGGGAGAGAGGAAAAACTTATCTTCTGAGATTGTGGACCCGTCCAATAGCTTGGCGGTGAACTGTATACTACATCAGGGTGTAATCCTGTCATCCCGCCAGAACACATACAGTACCAGTCAAAGATTTGGACACACCTACTCATTCCAGGTTTTTTTTTTTTTTTTTTTTTTTTTTTTTACTATTCTCTACATTGTAGAATAATAGAGAATACATCAAAACCATAAAATTACACATATGGAATCATGTAGGAACCCAAAAAATGTTAAACAAATCAATTCTGTCCTTGGTCTGATGAGTCCAAATTTGCGATTTTTGGTTCCAACCGCCCTGTCTTTGTAAGACGCAGAGTAGGTGAACGGATGATCTCCGCATGTGTGGTTCCCACCGTGAAGCATGGAGGAGGTGTGATATGTGGAGGTGCTTTGCTGGTGACACTGACTGTTCTGCCCCTGAACAAGGCAGCTAACCCACTGTTCCTAGGCTGTCATTGAAAATAAGAATTTGTTCTTAACTGACTTGCCTAGTTAAATAAAGGTACAAAAAATAATTCTGCAGTGATAGTCCTACTAAGCGCAAACCAGATGGGATATCATTTGTTTTTCAATAGGACAATGACTCAAAACACACCTCCAGGCTGTGTAAGGGCTTTTCTCAAGGAGAGTGATGGAGTGCTGCATCAGATTACCTGGCCTCCACAATCACCCAACCTCAACCCAATTGAGAGGAGTTGGACCGCAGAGTGAAGTAAAATAAGCCAACAAGTGCTCAGCATATGTAGGAACTCCTTCAAGACTGTTGGAAAAGCATTCCAGGTGAAGCTGGTTGAGAAAATGCCAAGAGTGTGCAAAGCTATCATCAAGCCAACGGTTTGCTACTTTGTAGAATCTCAAATATAAAATATATTTCAATTTGTTGCGACGACCAAACCCGGATCCGGGATTCTATTTATAGACCTAAGCTCATTACCATAACGCAACGTTAACTATTCATGAAAATCGCAAATGAAATGAAATAAATATGCTAGCTCTCAAGCTTAGCCTTTTGTTAACAACACTGTCATCTCAGATTTTCAAAATATGCTTTTCAACCATAGGAAAACAATCATTTGTGTAACAGTAGCTAGCTAGCATAGCATTTAGCGTTAGCATTAGCGTTAGCATTAGCGTTAGCATTTAGCAGGCAACTATCACAAAAACAAGTAAAGCCTTCAAATAAAATAACTTACCTTTGAAGAACTTCTGATGTTTTCAATGAGGAGACTCTCAGTTAGATAGCAGATGCTCCGTTTTTCCAAAAAGATCCTTTGTGTATTAGAAATAGCTCCGTTTTGTACATCACATTTGGCTACCAAAAAAAAAAAAAAAAAAAAAAAAAAAACGAAAATTCAGCCCTCAAAACGCGAACTTTTTTCCAAATTAACTCCATAATATCGACTGAAACATGGCAAACGTGGTTTAGAATCAATCCTCAAGGTGTTTTTCCACATATCTCTTCAATGATATATCCTTCGTGGAAGCCTGGTTTCTCCTTGCTCTCAAATGGAAAAATAATTGCACCTGGCTTTACGCTCCAATTTCGACGCAGGGACACCAGGCGGACACTTGGAAAATGTAGTCTCTTATGGTCAATCTTCCAATGATATGCCTACAAATACGTCACAATGCTGCTAACACTTTGGGGGAACGACAGAAAGTGTAGGCTCATTCCTTGCGCAAACACAGCCATATAAGGAGACAATGGAAAACAGAGCTTCAGAAATTCTGCTCATTTCCTGGTTGATGCATCATCTTGGTTTCGCCTGTAGAATGAGTTCTGGGGCACTTACAGACAATATCTTTGCAGATTCTGAAACTTCAGAGTGTTTTCTTTCAAAAACTGTCAAGAATATGCATAGTCGAGCATCTTTTCGTGACAAAATATCGCGCTTAAAACGGGAACGTTTTTTATCCAAAAATGAAATAGCGCCCCTAGAGATCAAAGAGGTTAACACCTGTTTAGTTACTACATGATTTCATATGTATTATTTCATAGTTTTGATGTCTTCACTATTTGTCAGGAACCGGTTATGAACTCGGGTCTCCGGTGTGAGAAACAGTCACTTAGTAAACTGAGCCACTAATAGTCGGCAGAACCCAGAAGATGAGGCAGACACAGCAGTACTAGAGACGGTGGATTTAATAAAGAAAAAAGGAAAAGATCTTCAGACAAAAATATAAATCCACAACGTCAAAAGTAATTCCAAGAGAAAAAATGTATATCCTCCAAGACACAAGGAAAATCCAGCAGGGAAAAAACAACAAACCTAAGAACAGCAGGGAAAAAACAAACCTCAAAAGAATAATAAAAAATAAACAAGAACAAAACCAGAGTACCTCAAGAAAATCCAACTAGAGAGACAAAAGTTCACAGCATGGCTGGGTTCTAACATACAAACACAGAGCAAAGAACTGAGGAACACTAAGGGTTTAAATACATTCAAGGGAAATGAGGCACAGGTGCAACTAATAACTAGAACAAGGGAAAAACAAAAGGGTCAAAAAAGCACAATGGGGGCATCTAGTGACCAAAACCTGAACAATCCTGGCCAAATCCTGACACTATTATTATACAATGTAGAAAATAGATAAAATAGATAAATACCCTTGAATGAGTAGGTGTGTCCAAACCTTTGACTGGTATTGTATTTGTCATCATTTCAAATTAAGCTTAGAATTTGTTTAGTTTTCTGGCATCATGATGAATAGTAATTTACTTTTGTACTCTTGTCCTCAGATTTGACATCAAAACAATACATATGGGGTCCTACTTCACCGCCAACATTGAGCCGTACCCAACCACAGCATCACTGAGTGTGACCAATATGTGGGTATTTTCCTTAGGTGAGCTATATTACTCCATGGTACAGTGTTACTGGTGCCACAGTGGTGAGACTGTACTCTGATTTTGAACTCCAGTGTTATTCAATTGTGGGTTTTTTTCCTACTGAGAACCATCCAGGTTTACTTGAAGGGGAAACCTCTCAGACCCCTCAACAGACGGGATCCTTTGTCAGGGTGTGAAGAGTTCATCCAAGAAGGCCAGGTCCATGTGTTTTTCACAACCTAAATTGGGAATTGGAACGAGATCTACAGGGACACATGGGGGCAATATTGTGAACTTCGTAACAACAATCATGATGAGAACAAGGTGTTCCTCGGGATCAGACACTTACACTGTCATGTAGAGTAGTCATTATATCAGCTGCCGGGGTGAAAGTAGATTTCATTTCTTCCCAGTACGGGGACATCCAATGTGTGCACGTGCTTGCGTGTAAAGGTAGTAAAGATTTGTTGTTTAGCTTGTTTTAAAATGTATTAGCCTACACTGTAAGACTTTTCTGTAATTTCAACAGTAAAACAATGTAGAATGCACAGTAAAATACCATAAATGTGTTTAACGGGCATTCATGTTGTAGATTGCACTGCATTATGGGTAAAAGCTGAAAATACTGTTAACTGTAATTGGAATCCTCCTTTAAAAATTACTCTAACATACTGTATTTCTACTGTAGATTCAAATGATCAGTTTCAGGTGTCAACCTCATGCTCTAGGGTGAGACACATGAAGCTTAGACTATTGCTGAGTAGGTACCTTGACTTGTTTATAAGTATCTTTATTGCAACGCAACGGTGAATTACTGCATGTTTTCTTAGTATTGTTTGCTAGCTAGCTAGAGCCTCTTAAAGGATCTGCCCTTTTTTGTCAATTTTCGCCTAAAAAGACATACCCAAATCTATCTGCCTGTAGCTCATGCCCTGAAGCAAGAATATGCATATTATTGGTACCATTTGAAAGGAAACACTTTGAAGTTTGTGGAAATGTGAAATGAATTTAGGAGAATATAACACAATAGATAAAAGATAATACATCATCTTTGAATAAGTACCATCATCTTTGAAATGCAAGAGAAAGGCCATAATGTATTATTACAGCCCAGGTGTAATTTAGATGTTGGCCACTAGATGGCAGCAGTGTATGTGCAACGTTTTACACTGATCCAATGAACCATTGCATTTCTGTTCAACATTTTGTATCAAGACTGCCCAAATGTGCCTAATTTGTTTATTAATAACTTTTCATATTCAAAATTGTGCACTCTCCTCAAACAATAGCATGGTATTATTTCAATGTAATAGCTACTCTAAATTGGACACTGCAGTTAGATTAACAATAATTAATATATCAGATATGTCCTGGGAAATATTTGTGTTACTACTACATTAGCCCAACTGTCCCATGAAAGGGACATCGATCCCGAAGAAGCTAGCTAGTTAGCTCAAATTGAGACAAGCCATTTCGGTCTGCTCTAAATTGCTCTTAAATATCTTGCTGTGCAACATAGAAAAACATCTCCCAGATAATAATTGCGGTAATGGTGATAGGCTTCGGTGTACCGCAGCCTCTGAGTGCCATGAGAATACACTGAGTGCAGATTCATGACCGTTTTTTTCACCATTACTACAAAGAAAATGGCTTGTTTCTAGCAGTTTAAAAGATAATACCCATAATACCAGCAGAAGGTTTTTCAGGGGGGATTGTCGGGCCGCATTTGACACATAAACCATATTGAGGGCACGGCTAAAGCTGATGCGAATGATGAGTGCACCGGTGTTGTAACAAGGTAACTGACGACCTAAGGTGCAGTGGGCACTGGGCCGCTGTAGCCTTTCACAGTGTCGTCAGCGGTAGTTATTTTTTCACAGTGTCGCCGGCAGTGGCCAATTTTTTTTCCCTCCCAGGATTATATTTCAAGTAGGATAGCAGCCTATCTAAGAAATAACTAATATTGGTAGCCGTCTAGATGTCACCTTGATATAGTCTACTCAATGGTGAGAGCATGAACGGCAAAAAATCCAGGACTCAATGTCCTCCTTAGCTGTCACAACCCTGTGTGATTCAGTTCACTTGGCTCTCAGCTGTGCGACATACAGTGGGGCAAAAAAGTATTTAGTCAGCCATCAATTGTGCAAGTTCTCCCACTTAAAAAGATGAGAGAGGCCTGTAATTTTCATCATAGGTACACTTCAACTATGACAGACAAAAGTCCAAAAAAAATCCAGAAAATCACATTGTAGAATTTTTAATGAATTCATTTGCAAATTATGGTGGAAAATAAGTATTTGGTCACCTACAAACAAACAAGATTTCTGGCTCTCACAGACCTGTAACTTCTTATTTAAGAAGTATAAAAGACACTTGTCCACAACCTCAAACAGTCACACTCCAAACTCCACTATGGCCAAGACCAAAGAGCTGTCAAAGGACACCAGAAACAAAATTGTATACCTGCACCAGGCTGGGAAGACTGAATCTGCAATAGGTAAGCAGCTTGGTTTGAAGAAATCAACTGTAGGAGCAATGATTAGGAAATGGAAGACAAACAAGACCACTGATAATCTCCCTCGATCTGGGGCTCCACGCAAGATCTCACCCTGTGGGGTCAAAATGATCACAAGAACGGTGAGAAAAAATCACAGAACCACACGGGGGGACCTAGTGAATGACCTGCAGAGAGCTGGGACCAAAGTAACAAAGCCTACCATCAGTAACACACTACGCCGCCAGGGACTCAAATCCTGCAGTGCAAGACGTGCCCCTCTGCTTAAGCCAGTACATGTCCAGGCCCGTCTGAAGTTTGCTAGAGAGCATTTGGAGGATCCAGAAGAAGATTGGGATTTTTAAGTGGGAGAACTTGCACAATTGGTGGCTGACTCAATACTTTTTTGCCCCACTGTATATCATTGTTTGCATTTTACAGTACTATTTTCTTTACTGTAAAACATTACAGAATCACTGTACATTTACAGCAGGGATGCTGTAATGTATGCGGTAAGAAAATAGTACTGTAAAATATATCACAGCACCTCTACTGTAAAGCAAAATTACAGTATTAGTCTGGTGACCGTATTATGTTGTAAATTTGTAGGGATATTTTTTACAGTGTACCTTTTAATTCGGCATAAACACAACCAGTCATGATGATTCCATTTGAATGTCAAACAATTACTTCAAAAGGCTGCTGTTACTCCACTCTAAAATAATTCTCACATCCATTCAGTGCGCTGTGCAACCGCCATTTGATAAATGCAAAGAGACATCAGTTACAAAACACCAAAAAGTGTTATGAATAAGTGACATTCGGGTATTGTCACTTACACAAGTCTTGTAACTCTATTTGTACATTTTGTGATTGTCCATCCATGAATCCACAGCTTCCAAATGGCCTACAACCATGTCTATTTTTTTTTTATTGAATCAATAATTTTGACAGTAACCCTCCAAAAGTCATTCATAAACCTTTTTAATTTCCAAATGTACTTTGTTTGTTTCTTGGGCTTCAAGAATGTGACAGAAAAAGTGCCTCAGACGTTAAAAAAAAAGTAAATGAAAGTAAAGGGATATCGGTGAACAAATGCCGTGGTCAAGGCTACGATGGCGCTAATGCAATGAGTGGAGCTTACTCAGGTGTTCAAAAGTGCATATCAGACCAAGAGCCTAATGCTTCTATAGTTCTTTATGAGTTTTGGTTTAGAAAAGGATCTTTCTGCAGCAGTGACAGTTACAGGGATGGTAAATAGCTTGATTTCCGGTCGTGGGCACAAAGGAGTGATGCTTCAAATACAGCAGTTGTGTAACTTATTTAACTGAGCCTCTCATTCTCCTTCATTTCCGGCCTCATTTGTGTAGGCCAAAGAAAATCCGCTGAGTTCGACAATAAATAGTGGTTGAATTTATCCTCAAGGCGATTACTTTTTCCCTCATTGTTAGGCTATTTGATGTGTCATTTTTATAAAAAGTGTATCTATAAATAGTATAAATGCAGTAGTTTAGCAATGTGTTTTGAGCGTGGACTGACTATTATTTGGCATTAATAGACTGGTTTTACGCATAGCAACTTTATATCCAAGCTGGGAGAGAGCGAACCTGTTATGCAGGTTCAGGCAGGCTATACAGGACCGTTGCATATTCCCAAAAATAAATTGGTAGCTGATTAGTATGCTGTTATTGAAAATATATTTTACAATCTGCAATTTCCAACTTTAATTACTGAATAAGTAATTACATTATTGCCGCCAGCCGGCAGACACTGTGTAAAGCTTCGTGAAATATTAGGCTTAACATGAGAAAAGTATGACCAAATAGGCCTACCAATAAACATTTATCCATTAGCTAAAGCAAAGCTATAGGCTACATGCCCTAGCACCACAGAAAGCCTATGTGACAGTATAGTGAAAAAGCCTGGCACGATGTGACGCACCTCTCCTAGGGATGTCATGGAAGAGCACTAGTAAGCCAGTGCCTGAGCCCCCGTAATAGGGTCAGAGGCAGAGGATCCCAGTGGAGAGAGGGGAGACAGCAAAGGCGGTTCGTCACTCCGGTGCCTTGCCGTTCACCTTCGCACCCGTGGGCCAGACTACAGTATGTCCGATGATTGAGTGTAGAGATTATTCTTCAGTAAAGATGTAAAGGTCAAGAACGAGGCTGCATCTCTCACATGGATAGGCAGACCATTCCATAAAAAAATGTGCTCTATAGGAGAAAGCCCTGCTGTTACGGATACCATTATCCTGTGTGTGTGTGTGTATCCTGTGTGTGTTTCTTTTCTCTCCGTCTCCCCTCACAGGTGAAAATCATCACTCCCCAATCAGTCAACAATCAACCCATCAATCAGAAGACACATCTCCTCCTGTTTCCTACCCTATCACAGTTCCTTCCCCATGGTTTAAAAACCCCATCATTTGTTTGCTCTAGAGCTCAATCTCTGTGTAAATGCCATGTATGTAGATCTCTCTGTTTTTTCGACTCTCTCTCTGTGTATTAATTAACCTCTCTTTTGTTTGAGCACCTCCATAGCACTTTGTAATCTCCTGTGAGTATTGTTTTGGTTATGGTGTTTGTTTGTTGCTGGTGGGAAAAGGGGGAAACCAAGACAAGTCGCCCATGGGCATACACTACCCGTAGGTAAACTTTGTTAAACACACTAGTTAGAACTGGGCGGACCACCCACTGTATTTTTGGTTAGTTAGTTAGCTGTTGTTAAAGTAGGCTAGTCTAGCTTAGGGGTGTTTTTGTATACTTATTGTTTCTTTCCTTGGGTCCAGCTCAGCCCCTTTTCCTGCTCCCCCCATTACCGTGTGTTTATAAATAAACCCTGAGTTTGACGGTATTATTTCAGTTGTCGTGGTTATTTCGTTCACACTTACTTTGTCACAACTATAATTTGCATGAGATATGTTGTGGGTCTCATTACCATCCCCCCTAGACTGTCGGGCCAAAAGGGATTCGTAACACCTGCCTCCATCTGTTTGCTTAGAAATATATAGTAATATAGAATATATCGTGAAACAATAGGGGTCCTAAAACGGAACCTTGAGTAACACAGACACTTACCATTGATTTGTCAGAGGACAAACCATCCACCGAGACTAACTGATATATTTCCCACAGATAAGATCTAAACCAGGCAAGAACTTGTCCATGTAGACCAATTAGGGTTTCCATTCTCTCAAAAAGATTGTGATGATCGATCGTGTCAAAAGCAGCACTAAGGACAGGCCTGGTAAAAGGCCGGCCCGGGGGCCGTATGCTGCCTGCGATCTGATTCAATACGGCCTGCAGAATCATGCTCAGATCACTTGAAGAATTTGCGATAGTAAAGCTTTCAAAAACATATTTACTATGCAAATTAATGAAAATGTCTTTGTAATTATTTAACTCCCACCACTTTTGGGACATTTATTTTGAAGGCACGTATAAATAACAACTGCACGAGGACAGACAATGAATGACAGGCTGACACACATGTAACAGTTACAAAAAGTAGCTAGCTAGAAATTGCCCAAAAAATAGGTTTTCAAAGATTTCAAAGGAAAGTAGACAATGAATGTAGGGTTAAATATTTCTTTATTGAGGTATCAGGGAAGGCTGTGTGCTTAGTGTGCAAAGAGAGAATCACTGTCTTGAAATACTACAACTTGTCCCGACACTTCTAGACGAAGCATGCAGAGAAATATGTCTTCTGAGCAGAGGGCAAGTGCATCAAAAGAGTTGATTTCTCAGTTGCAAAAGTAGCAAGGACTTTCCCCAAAACTGCATTTAGCAAACGACGGAATTGCGAGAGCTAGCTAAAATTGCTAAGCATAGCAAGGCATTCGCTGAGGGCGAATTCATTAAAGAATGTTTGACTCTGCAGCAATACCTTGTCCCGACAAGAAAGAGCTGTTTAAAAATGTTTCCCTGTCAAGACGAACAGTGACACGGCGTGTTGAACATTGCAGAGAATATGGAACAACAGTTGAAAGACAAGGTAAAGGATTTCACCTATTTCTCCTTGGCCCTGGATGAGAGCAGTGATGCACATGACACGGCGCAGTTGTTGATATTCTTATGAGGTATAACCCCAGACTTCGAAATTACAGAGGAGCTTGCTTCAGTGCAGTCAATAAAGAGCACAACCACAGGGAAAGATTTATTGGAGGAGGTTAGTAAGTGTGTGGCAAAGCTGGGACTGAGTTTTGAAAAGTTATCCATTGTGACCGCTGATGGGTGCCCAAACTTCACACTTTTGAAAAGGATACAAGATCAAGTAGCTGAGCTGAACCCATATCAGAAAAATATTTTCCAGCATTGCATTATTCATCAGGATGTGCTCTGTAAATGTGTTCTGAAAATGAGCTATGTTGTGGATGCAGTCACTAAAGTAGTAAACTTCATAAGAGCAAAATCTTTAAACCACAGGCAGTTTTCTCACTGCAGATCTCCCCTACCACACAAACATGAGATGGCTAAGTTTGGGGAAGATGCTTAAAAAGGTTGTGGGACCGGAAGTCGGAGATTGCGGAGTTTTTGCAAATGAAAGGAAAATATGTGGATTTCCCTCAACTGCAAGATAAAGAATGGTTGGCTGATTTTGCCTTCACTGTGGACATCATGGCCCTCATGAATGAACTGAATTATAAACTACAATGGAAGGGCTTTTTTCCACATCAGATGTACAACCTTGTCAAAGCCTTCAAGGGAAAAGTATTCCTCCTGACCCGCCAAGTAGAAGCCAACAATCTCATCCACCTTCCGACACCACTAGTTCCCTATCAGATGACCAGCGGCAGAAGTATACATCGCTGCTAAGTGCTTTGAACAGTGAGTTCTCTCATCGTTTTAAGGATTTCAAAGTGTTGGAAAATTAAATACTGCTGGTTTCCTCTCCTTTCACCTTCATTGTGGATAACGCTCCCACTGACCTGCAACTTGAGCTCATTGATCTTCAGTCTGATGCAGTGATTGGAGAACTATTCAAAACAATGTCACTGATGAGGTTCTATGCATCTCTCGATGAACAAAACTTTCCAAAGATCAGGAGTCATGCACAGAAGATGTACTGTATGTGAACAGACATTTTCAGTGATGAAACATAACAAATCAAGGCACAGATGTTTTATTATTTATTTTTTTTCACCTTTATTTAACCAGGTAGGCTCGTTGAGAACAAGTTCTCATTTGCAACTGCGACCTGGCCAAGATAAAGCATAGCAGTGTGAACAGACAACACAGAGTTACACATGGAGTAAACAATTAACAAGTCAATAACACAGTAGAAAAAAAAGAGAGTCTATATACATTGTGTGCAAAAGGCATGAGGAGGTAGGCAAATAATTACAATTTTGCAGATTAACACTGGAGTGATAAATGATCAGATGGTCATGTACAGGTAGAGAGATATTGGTGTGCAAAAGAGCAGAAAAGTAAATAAATATAAACAGTATGGGAATGAGGTAGGTAAAATTGGGTGGGCTATTTACCGATAGACTATGTACAGCTGCAGCGATCGGTTAGCTGCTCAGATAGCAGATGTTTGAAGTTGGTGAGGGAGATAAAAGTCTCCAACTTCAGCGATTTTTGCAATTCGTTCCAGTCACAGGCAGCAGAGAACTGGAACGAAAGGCGGCCAAATGAGGTGTTGGCTTTAGGGATGATCAGTGAGATACACCTGCTGGAGCGCGTACTACGGATGGGTGTTGCCATCATGACCAGTGAACTGAGATAAGGCGGAGCTTTACCTAGCATGGACTTGTAGATGACCTGGAGCCAGTGGGTCTGGCGACGAACATGTAGCGAGGGCCAGCCGACTAGAGCATACAGGTCGCAGTGGTGGGTGGTATAAGGTGCTTTAGTAACAAAACGGATGGCACTGTGATAAACTGCATCCAGTTTGCTGAGTAGAGTATTGGAAGCTATTTTGTAGATGACATCGCCGAAGTCGAGGATCGGTAGGATAGTCAGTTTTACTAGGGTAAGTTTGGCGGCGTGAGTGAAGGAGGCTTTGTTGCGGAATAGAAAGCCGATTCTAGATTTGATTTTAGATTGGAGATATTTGATATGAGTCTGGAAGGAGAGTTTACAGTCTAGCCAGACACCTAGGTACTTATAGATGTCAACATATTCTAGGTCGGAACCATCCTGGGTGGTGATGCTAGTCGGGCGTTCGGGTGCAGGCAGCGAACGGTTGAAAAGCATGCATTTGGTTTTACTAGCGTTTAAGAGCAGTTGGAGGCCACGGAAGGAGTGTTGTATGGCATTGAAGCTCGTTTGGAGGTTAGATAGCACAGTGTCCAAGGACGGGCCGGAAGTATACAGAATGGTGTCGTCTGCGTAGAGGTGGATCAGGGAATCGCCCGCAGCAAGAGCAACATCATTGATATATACAGAGAAAAGGGCCTGAGAATTGAACCCTGTGGCACCTCCATAGAGACTGCCAGAGGACCGGACAGCATGCCCTCCGATTTGACACACTGAACTCTGTCTGCAAAGTAGTTGGTGAACCAGGCAAGGCAGTCATCAGAAAAACAGAGGCTACTGAGTCTGCCGATAAGAATATGGTGATTGACAGAGTCGAAAGCCTTGGCAAGGTCGATGAAGATGGCTGCACAGTCCTGTCTTTTATCGATGGCGGTTATGATATCGTTTAGTACCTTGAGCGTGGCTGAGGTGCACCCGTGACCGGCTCGGAAACCAGATTGCACAGCGGAGAAGGTACGGTGGGATTCGAGATGGTCAGTGACCTGTTTGTTGACTTGGCGTTCAAAGACCTTAGATAGGCAGGGCAGGATGGATATAGGTCTGTAACAGTTTGGGTCCAGGGTGTCTCCCCCTTTGAAGAGGGGGATGACTGCGGCAGCTTTCCAATCCTTGGGGATCTCAGACGATATGAAAGAGAGGTTGAACAGGCTGGTAATAGGGGTTGCGACAATGGCGGCGGATAGTTTCAGAAATAGAGGGTCCAGATTGTCAAGCCCAGCTGATTTGTACGGGTCCAGGTTTTGCAGCTCTTTCAGAACATCTGCTAGTTTATCTGTTATGCTAACCAGGTGTTAATTAACAACAAGACTAAGTTGCCAACATAAGCTAGATTGCTTGCAGTCTAGCTATTAGCATGCGTCTCTCTCATAGGCAGGCGGCGTGCGAGTTTCAGGTTTTGGTGAAGCAATTTTTTTCACATATCATTAAAAACAACCTTTTCTTGAATTCAACCATCTAATCTTGGCCTATGAAAAAGGGAGACACAAATTGTACAATATGACGTCCATCTATCATGGAGGAGGAAATTATTGTCAAATTTAATTCTCTAGTGTTGTTTCATTTTGCTTTTCCTGGTATACTCCAAGCAATGTCATACCATGTATTTATTATAGCGTAACACTATTCTTTACGTTCTTTACGTTACAATTTAAACACATTTAGCATAGACAACGTAATTGCTGTGGTAGTTTTAGGAAAACCATATTCATTATCAGTGTGTGTGTGTGTCCGTATGCTAGAACGGAGGTTTAAAAACGGTTGTACGATGTTTGGTTTTGGAGCAGTGGCTTATTCCTTGCTGAGCGGCCTTTCAGGTTATGTCGATATAGGACTCGTTTTACTGTGGATATAGATACTTTTGTACCTGTTTCCTCCAGCATCTTCACAGGGTCCTTTGCTGTTGTTCTGGGATTGATTTGCACTTTTCGCACCAAAGTACGTTCATCTCTAGGAGAACATGGTACCTTCAAGCGTTTGGAAATTGCTCCCAAGGATGAACCAGACTTGTGGAGGTCTACAATTTTTTTTCTGAGGTCTTGGCTGATTTCTTTTGTTTTTCCCATGATGTTAAGCAAAGGGACACTGAGTTTGAAGGTACGCCTTGAAATACACAGGTTCACCTCCAATTGATTCAAATTATGTCAATTAGCCTATCATAAGCTTCTAAAGCCATGACTTCCTTTTCTGGAATTTTCCAAGCTGTTTAAAGGCAGTCAACTTAGTGTATGTAAACTTCTGACCCACTGGAATTGTGATACAGTGAATTATAAGTTAAATAATCTGTCTGTAACCAATTGTTAGAAAAATGACTTGTGTCATGCACAAAGTAGATGTCCTAACCGACTTGCCAAAACTATAGCTTGTTAACAAGAAATTTGTGGAGTGGTTGAAAAATGAGTTTTAATGACTCCAACATAAGTGTATGTAAACTTCCGACTTCAACTGTACATAAGTATTCACACCCCTGAGTCAATATATGTTAAAATCACATTTGGCATTGATGAGAGCTATGATTCGTTCTGGGTAAGTCCCTAAGCGCTTTGCACACCTGGATTGTACAATATTTGCACATTCTTTAAAAAAAAGGTAAGCTATGTCAAGTTGGTTGTTGATCATTGCTAGACAGCCATTTTCAAGTCTTGGCATAGATTTTCAAGCAGACTTAAATCAAAACTGTAACTAGTCTACTCATAAACATTCAATGTTATCTTGGTAAACAACTACAATGTATATTTGGCCTTGTGTTTTAGGTTACTGTCCTGCTGAAAAGTGAATGTCTCCCACTGTCTGTTGAAAAGCAGACTGAACCAAGTTGTCCTGTAGGATTTTGCCTGTGCTTAGCTCTATTCCGTATTTTATCCCAAAAAACCTCCCTAGTCCTTGCCGTTAACAAGCATACCCATAACATGATGCAGCCACCACCATGCTTGAAAATATGAAGTGGCACTCAGTGATGTGTTGGAATTGCTCCAAACATGCTTTATATTCAGGACATAAAGTTAATTTCTTATCAACATTTTTTGCAGTTTTACTTTGCCTTATTGCAAACAGGATGCTTGTTTGGAGAAGAAAAATATATTCTGTACCAGCTTTCTGTTACTCACTCTGTCATTGAGGTTAGTATTGTGGAGTAACTACAATGGTGTTGATCCATCCTTATTGTGGAGGAGGTAGTGTTGCTTACCTTCATCACCTGGGGGCGGCCGGTCAGGAAGTCTAGGACCCAGTTACATAGCTAATAGGGCACTATTGTATTGAAGGCGTAGTCAATGAACAGCATCCTCACATATACATTCCTTTTGTCCAGGTGGGTAAGGGCAGTGTGCAATGGCAATTGTGTTGTCCATAGATCTGTCAGGGCGGTAGGCGAATTGGAGAGGGTTGAGTATGTCGGGGAGGGAGGAGGTGAGAGTTACTGGTCGGAAGTCAGTTCAGTTACTTTCCCTTTCTTGGGCACAGGGATGATAGTGAGAATCTTGAAGCAGGTGGGCTAGGGAGAGATTGAAAAATGTCAAAGAACACAGCCAGCTGGTCTGCACATGCTCTGAGGGCACGGCTAACGATACCATCTGGGCAGGCAGTCTTGCGAGGGTTAACACGTATAACCTACTGAATTGCTCCTCCTCTTTGTCTCTATACTTCTGTTTCACCATCTTGATGAATCTGCATAAGTCATATTTGTACTGTTTAACCAAACTATTGTCTGTGGTCACCTTGCCATGTTAATAAGCAGTTTTCCTACAAGGCTGCTATCAATCCACATTTCTTTATTTTCGGGTACGTTTTGAAAGATACTATCTGTATAATGTCATCTATGCATTTTTATTATTATTATTATTATTATACATGAACATATATGATTTTTCTCCCCAATTTTGTGATATCCAATTGGTATTTACAGTCTCGTCCCATCACTGCAACTCCCCTGTGGACTTGGGAGAGGCAAAGATCGAGAGCCATGGGTTCTCCGAAATACGACCCTACCAAGCAGCACTGCTCCTTGACACACTGCTTGCTTAACCCGGAAGCCAGCCGCACCAGTGCCGGAGAAAACGCTATCCAACTGGCGACCAAAGTCAGCATTCAGGCACCCAAGCCCGCCATAAGGAGTCACTAGAGCGCAATGGGACAAGGAAAACCCGGCCGGTCAAACCCTCCCCTAACCCGGACGATGCTGGGCCAATTGTGCGCCAACTCATGGGTCTGACAGTCACGTCCGGCTGTGACACAGCTGTGACACGTCCGCTTGAAAATATCTCCAGAGGCAACCCGGAACATATTCCAGTCCACGTGATCAAAATAGTCTTGGAGCGTGAATTCTGATTGGTCCGACCAACTCGGTATACACGTGATCACCGGAACTTCCCTCAAGTCTTTGGTTGTAGGTGGGGAGAAGCAAGATGGAGTCATGGTCGGATTTTCCAAAAGGAGGATGGGAGAGGGCCTTATACCCATGTAGCTAAGCAGCTAATGTTATACAGCAAGTAAAGTAAGCTAGCTAGCTACGTTAGCAGCTCATTTGAGATAGCCTGCACACTAACGTTACTGTAGCAAGCTAGCTAGCTAATAATACATTATTTAATATTTTCAAAATGTATTTACTTAATTAAATAGTTTCTCCCACTGCCTCCGTTTTCTGGGTCCTTTGAAATGAAATAATGGGCAATCTTAATAATGTTTTTGGTGGTAGCAAAACGCAGCCAGCCATGTGGATGATTGGAGGACACCGGGCAACAAAGTTCCATCACAGTGACTCTGGTCTTCCAAAATGGCACCTGTTGTGGTTACTACATAATTTCTGATGCAACTGCAACCCCTCTATAGTGTAGTAAATTTTAAAACCAATTAAAACAATGTCACCTCCCATACCTGACACTGACCTCATCAGAGCGCAATGTATGTTTGTTGTTGTTGAACACTGTTGAACGCTGAAACCTGAACTAAAGAACTCAGTTTAAAAGCTGACAGTGTTTTATATACTTTTATTGTATTTTGAATCATGCGGCTCTGTTGGGCTAAATTGCTGTGAGCGCTGCTATCTGTCCAGGGATCCTGCCAGATTCCGTATAGGAGAGACGTGAAAGCCCAGCTAGCCTTAAGCTAGTCTCAAGAAGAGGCTGCTATTGAACGTTTCCAACGTTGCAGGAGCTGCGTTTACTTTGCTTTGTTCCGGGACAATGTGGACCGCGTTGACTTTCAATGTAGCAACTGCTTGCTTGCAGAGGACTACAGGAGCGAAGTAGCTACTCTTAGCAAGCAAGTAGCAAACCTACATAAGCTACAGGGGAACCCACGCCCACCTACTTTTGATTTTTACTCCACACCAAAGCTGATCTCGACTCAACCAACCAGCCATGGAGGTACGTCACTCGCCGTGAAAATCAAAGAAGACGTCCTCTGGAAATGGGAGTCTCCATGGAGATGTTGAGCCCGGAAATGACACAGACCAGAAACAGCTTTGCCACCCTGGTTCCAGAGGTTCCACCACCTTCGGACGATGGTGGCTTCTGAATCAAGATCGGATCCGGAGGTACCTGAGTGTTAGTCCTCGGCTCTGTCTCGCTCTCCGGTGGCTTCTACCTCGGGTTCAGATCCTCGGAGCTCCCAGCCTCACCAGACCGTGAGGCTGCCTGAGAGACCCATTCAGGCCCATTCAACATCATCAGCTGTCATCATAGGCAGCTCAATGGTGAGAAACATCTCAGTCCCCAAGGCAAAAAACCCAGTGCTACCCAGGAGCACAAGTACAGGACTTAACAAGGTTGCTTCCGACTGCTCTACAATAGATGCTGGGAGATGACACTGTCGTAGTCCATGTGGGGTCAAATGATATAAGGATTGCTAGCTCGGAACATTTGAAAATGGATTTTAAAGAACTGATTTTAGCATTAAAAGGCTCCAGAAAAACGACCAATCATTTCAGGTCCAGTACCATTGTTGGGCCACGGGTATGAAAGATTTAGCCAGATGTGTAATGCCAGCAGTCTGCTGAAAGACTACTGTAGCTCTGCTGGAGTCACTTTTATTGATAACTTTGACAACTTCTGGAAACAGAAGATAGTCTACAGGAATGACGGAGTCCATCTAAACCATCTTGGCTCCTGGACTCTGTCCCCGCATTTCAAGGCCGCATTGAAACAATGACTGGTAAATGATCCAGGACCAGCTCAGTTAATCCCTACCATTGTGACAATGAGTCGTCATAATGCTGCATCAAATGTACATGATCTTAGGGGCATTGGCAAACACAATGTAAGTCATTTAAGTTATGTACCCCTAAATGCATCGAATACATCTGTTTATCCTACAGCTATTGTAAGCAGTAATCATGAGCCTATAAACCAGAGTTACACTGTTAGCACTGAGCCGGTGTGCAATAGTGGGAAGACTACTTTATGCAGCTCACTGTGCACTATCAGCTCCAATGTAAATAACAAGAAGAAACAAGATCCATGAAGTAAATAACTTGCTTGTAACAGAGAAAATTCATATTCTGACTATTTCTGAAACTCTTTGATGATCTTTGATGATACAGTGGTAGCAATGCATGGTTATAACATCTACCTTAAAAGACATAAATGCCAACGGAGGCGGTGTTGCTGTCTATATTCAGAACCACATTCCTGTAAACTTAGAGACGATCTAATGTTAAATACTGTTGAAGTAATATGGCTACGGGTTCATTTGCCTCACCTAAAGCCCATTCTTGTGGGAAGCTGTAATAGACCACCAGGTGCTAACAGTCAGTATCTGGAAAATACGTGTGAAATGCTTGATAATGTATGTGATATTTTCTGGGTGATTTAAATATTGACTTGCTATCATGAAGCTGCACACTCAGGAAAAAACTTCAAACTGTAACCAGTGCTTGCAACCTGGATCAGGTTGTGAGTTAACCTACCAGGGTAGTTACAAACAGCACAGGAATTAAATCATCAACATGTATTGATCACATTTTTACTAATGCTGCAGATATTTTCTTTAAAGCAGTATCCAAATCCATAGGATGTAGTGATCACAATATAATAGCCATATCTAGGAAAGCCAAAGTTCCAAAGGCTGGGTCAGTAAGAGGTCAGAGGTCACACCATAACTTTTGTATTGATTTATATGTTGATGATGTAAAGAATATTTACTGGTCTGTGTTGAATAATGAGGAGCAACCAGATGCTGCACTTGACGCAATTATGAAGCTACTTATTCCAGTTACTAATAAGCACACACCCACTAAAAATGACTGTAAAAACTGTTAAATCCCCTTGGATTGATGAGGAATTGAAAAATTGTATGGTTGAGAGGGATGGCAAAAGGTATGGCAATTAAGTCTGGCAGCCCAACTGATGGCAAACGTACTGCAAATTAAGAATCATGTGACTAAACAAAATAAAAAGGAACTTCACTATGAATCAAATATAAATTATATAGAATGATTGTAAAAAGCTTTGGGGCACCTAAAATGAAATTCTTGGGGAAAAAAGCCAACTCGGCTCCTTCATTTATTGAATCACAAAGCCCACTGATTTTGCAAACTACTTTAATGACTTTTTCATTGGCAAGAAAAGCAACCTTAGGGAAGACATGCCATCAACAAACGCTGTCACTAAACATCCAAGTATATGGGACCAAATTATGAAAGACAAGAATTGTACTTTTGAATTCCGTAAAGTCAGTGTGGAAGAGGTGAAATAAATATTGTTGTCTATCAACAATGACAAGCCACCAGGGTCTGACAATCTAGATGGAAAATTACTGAGGATACAGACGGAATTCCACTCCTATTTGCCACATCTTCAATTTAAGCCAACTATTTGCCAAGAATAGTAAAGCCCCCTTTACTGGCTCAAATAGCGGACCAATCAACCTGTTATCACCCCTTCGTAAACTTCTGGGAAAAAATGTGTTTGACCAGATACAATGTTATTTTACAGTAAACGAATTGACAACAGCATTTCAGCATGCTTATAGGGAGGGACACTCAACAAGCACTTACACAAATGAATGTTGATTGGCTGAGAGAAATGAATGATGATTTTAATGAAAATTATTGTGGGGGCTGTCTTGTTAAACTTCAGTGCAACTTTTGACATTATTGTTCATAGTCTACTGCTGGAAAATGTATGTGTTATTGATTTACACAACTTGCTATAATGTGGATAAAGAGTTACTTGTCTAACAGAACACAGAGGGTGTTCTTTAATTGAAGCCTATCAAATATAATCCAGTTAGAATCAGGAATTCACCAGAGTAGCTGTTTAGGCCCCTTGCTTTTTTAAATTTTTACTAACGACATGCCACTGATTTTGAGTAAAGCCAGCGTTTCTATGTATGCTGATGACTCAACACCATATACGTCAGCTAATACAGCGACTGAAATGACTGCAGTACTCAACAACGAGCTGCAGTTAGTTTCAGGGTGGGTGGCAAGGAATTAGTTAGCCCTAAATATTTCTAAAATAAAAAGCATTGTATTTGGAACAAAACACTCACTAAACCCTAAACCTCAACTAAATCTTGTAATAAATCATGTGGAAATTGAGCAAGTTGAGATGACTAACCTGCTTGGAGCAGATTGTAAACTGTCATATTCAAAACATATTGATGCAGTAGGAGCTAAGATGGGGAGAAGTCTGTCTATAATAAAGCGATGCTCTGCCTTCTTAACAACACTATCAACAAGGCAGGTCCTACAGGCCCTAGTTTTGTCGCACCTTGACTACTGTTCAGTCGTGTGGTCAGGTGCCACAAAAAAGGACTGCAATTGGCTCAGAACAGGGCAGCACGGCTGGCCCTTGGATGTACACAGAGAGCTAATATTAATAATATACATGTTAATCTCTCCTGGCTGAAAGTGTATGAGAGATTGACTTCATCACTACTTTTTTTAGGAGCGGAATTTACATGTTGAATGCACTGAGCTGTCTGTCTAAACTACTGGCACACAGCTCAGACACCAATTTATACTCCACAAGACTGGCTATTCTTTAAAAGTGCCTTCCTCACCATCTTAAAACCTCTTGGAACTCTGGGGGCGGTATTTCATTTTTGGATAAAAAACGTTTCCATTTTAAACAAGATATTTTGTCACGACAAGATGCTTGACTATGCATATAATTGACAGCTTTGGATAGAAAACACTCTGACGTTTCCAAAACTGCAAAGATATTGTCTGTGAGTGCAACAGAACTGATGTTACAGGCGAAACCCAGATAAAAATCAAATCAGGAAGTGCCCCATATTTTGAAAGCGCTGCATGCCAATGACTCCTTATATGGCTGTGAAGGGGCTACGAATGAGCTTACGTTTTCTACGTATTCCCCAAGGTGTCTACAGCATTGTGACGTCTTTTTACGCATTTATGTTGAAGAATAGCCGTAAGGGACCACATTGAGCAAGTGGTCACATGATGGCTCCCGCAGAAAATCTTGCGTAAGGTACTGAGGTAGCCATTATTCCAATCGCTTCTAATGAGAAACCAATTGTCCCGACGGATATATTATCGAATAGATATGTGAAAAACACCTTGAGGATTGGTTCTAACCAACGTTTGCCATGTTTCTGTCGATATTATGGAGCATTTAGTGACCGCATTTTCCGGCCGATTTCTCAGCCAAACGTGAAGAACAAACGGGAGCTATTTCGCCTACAAAAATCATCTTTTTGGAAAAAAGGAACATTTGCTATCTAACTGGTAGTCTCCTGAGTGAACACATCTGAAGTTCTTCAAAGGTAAATTATTTCATTTGATTGCTTTTCTTATTTTCGTGAAAATGTTGCCTGCTGCTAGCCGGGCATAATGCTATGCAAGCCTATGATAAATTTCCACAAATGCTTGTCTAGCGTTGGCTGTAAAGCATATTTTGAAAATCTGAGATGACAGTGTGATTAACAAAAGGCTAAACTCTGTCTCAATATATTTCATTTGTGATTTTCATGAATAGGAAGATTTTCTAGGGATATTTATGTCCGCTGCGTTATGCTAATTAGTTTGAGGCAATGATTACGCTCCCAGATCCGGGTTTGAGAGTCGCAAGAAGTTAAATAAGCATGCCCCTCTCAAAAAATGTAGAACTAGGAATAGATATAGTCCTTGGTTCACTCCAGACCTGTCTGCCCTTGACCAGCACAAAAACATCCTGTGGCGTTCTGCATTAGCATCGAATAGCCCCCGTGATATGCAACTTTTCAGGGAAGTTAGGAACAAATATACACAGGCAGTTAGAAAAGCTAAGGCAAGCTTTTTCAAACAGAAATTGGCAACCTGTAGTACTAACTCAAAAAAGTTCTGGGACACTGTAAAGTCCATGGAGAATAAGAGCACCTCATCCCAGCTGCCCACTGCTCTGAGGCTAGGAAACCCTGTCACCACCGATAAATCCACTATAATTGAGAATTTCAATAAGCATTTCTCTACGGCTGGCCATGCTTTCCACTTGGCTACCCCTACCCCGGTCAACTGCCCGGCACCCTCCACAGCAACCCACCAAAGCCCCCACCATTTATTCTTTACCCAAATCCAGATAGCTGATGTTCTGAAAGAGCTGCAAAATCTGGACTCCTACAAATCAGCTGGGCTAGACAATCTGGACCCTCTCTTTCTAAGGATATCTGCCGAAATTGTTGCAACCCCTATTACTAGTCTGTTCAACCTCTCTTTCGTATCGTCTGAGATTCCCAAAGATTGGAAAGCTGCCGCGATCATCCTCCTCTTCAAAGGGGGTGACACTCTAGACCCAAACTGCTACAGACCTATATCTATCCTACCCTGTCTTTCTAAGGTCTTCGAAAGCCAAGTTAACAAACAGATTACTGACCATTTCGAATCCCACCATACCTTCTCCGCTATGCAATCTGGTTTCAGAGCTGGTCATGGGTGCACCTCAGCCACGCTCAAGGTTCTAAACGACATCATAACCGCCATCTATAAGAGACATTACTGTGCAGCCATATTCATCGACCTGGCCAAGGCTTTTGACTCTGTCAATCACAACATTCTTATTGGCAGACTCGACAGCCTTGGTTTCTCAAATGATTGCCTCGCCTGGTTTACCAACTACTTCTCTGATAGAGTTCAGTGTGTCAAATCGGAGGGACTGTTGTCCGGTCCTCTGACAGTCTCTATGGGTGTGCCACAGGGTTCAATTCTCAGGCCGACTCTCTTTTCTGTATACATCAATGATGTTGCTCTTGCTGCTGGTGATTCTCTCATCCACCTCTATGCAGACAACACCATTCTGTATACATCTGGCCCCTCCTTGGACACTAACCTCCAGACGGGCTTCAATGCCATACCACTCTCCTTCCGTGGCCTCCAACTGCTCTTAAACGCAAATAAAACTAAATGCATGCTATTCAATCGATCACTGCCCGCACCTGCCCGCCCGCCCGTCCAGCATCACTACTCTGGACGGCTCTGACTTAGAATACGTGGACAACTACAAATACCTGGGTGTCTGGTTAGACTGTAAACTCTCCTTCCAGACTCACATTAAGCATCTCCAATCCAAAATTAAATCTAGAATCGGCCTCCTATATCGCAACAAAGCATCCTTCACTCATGCTGCCAAACATACCCTCGTAAAACTGACCATCCTACCGATCCTCGACTTCGGTGATGTCATCTATAAAATAGCCTCCAACACTCTACTCAACAAACTGGATGCAGTCTATCAAAGTGCCATACACCACCCACCATTGCGACCTGTACGCTCTCGCTTCATACTCGTCGCCAAATCCACTGGCTACAGGTTATCTACAAGTCTCTGCTAGGTAAAGCCCCGCCTTATCTCAGCTCACTGGTCACCATAGCAGCACCCACTCGTAGCACGCGCTCCAGCAGATATATCTCACTGGTCACCCCCAAAGCCAATTCCTCATTTGGTCGTCTTTCCTTCCAGTTCTCTGCTGCCCATGACTGGAACAAATTGCAAACATCTCTGAAGCTGGCTTCCCTCACTAGCTTTAAGCACCAGCTGTCAGAGCAGATTACAGATCACTGCACCTGTACATAGCCCATCTGTAAACAGCCCATCTATCTACCTATCTCATCCCTATACTGGTATTTATTTATTTAGCTCCTTTGCACCCCAGTATTTCTACCTGCACATTCATCTTCTGCCAATCTACCATTCCAGTGTTTAATTGCCAATCTACCATTCCAGTGTTTAATTGCTATATATATTACTTCGCCACCATGGCCTATTTATTTCCTTACCTCATTTGCACTCACTGTATATAGACTTTTTGTTTTCTTTTGTTCTACTGTATTATTGACTGTATGTTTTGTTTATTCCATGTGTAACTCTGTGTTGTTGTATGTGTCGAATTGCTACGCTTTATCTTGGCCAGGTCGCAGTTGCAAATGAGAACTTGTTCTCAACTAGCCTACCTGGTTAAATAAAGGTGAAAACATGCCACAAGAGGTCTCTTCACAGTCCCCAAGTCCGGAACAGACTATGGGAGGCATGCAGTACTACATAGAGCCATGACTACATGGAACTCTATTCCACATCAAGTAACTAACGCAAGCAGTAAAATTAGATTTAAAAAAATGATTAAAAAACACCTTATTGAACAGCGGGGACTGGGAAGCCACACAAACATTGGCACAGACACAGGCATACACACACACACACATATACGATAACATACGCACTATACATACACATGGATTTAGTAATGTAGATATGTGGTAGTGGTGGAGTAGGGGCCTGAGGGCACACAGTGTGTTGTTAAATCTGTGAATGTATTGTTTTAAAATTGTACAAACTGTCATAATTTTGCTGGACCCCTGCTTTGGCAGCAGCTAATGGGGATCCATAAGAAATGCAAATACCTCAACCCCACCAAAGTCCACATTGTGTATCAGCCTAGATAAGGACATTTCTGGGTAGAGTCGACCCCCTGCAGACGTGGAGCCCCGTAATGCTCCAAATTAGGCCTCTCCCTGGGCCTCATCCTGCACATCTGCATCCATCAAAAACAATCTGCCGCAGCTCAGACCCAGTCAGCCCAGCAGCTCGGACCCTGATCTCCAGTGAGGTAATGCTCTGGCCTGGCCAGACGTCAGATGTGCGACGCGTAGCGAACGAGTTGGCAGGCTCCTCCATCGCAGTGCTGCACGATGATGCTGATCCGATACATATTTTTCCATACAGATAATCAGAAACAGACTCTCATTGGCCCCCCTGCTCCTTCAGCTGCGCAGCTGCTGTTTATATGCAGATGTAAACAGCCAGAATAGAGATATTACTTTACTCCAATAAAGGCTCAGCGCTTGCATGTTTTCCCATCATTAAAGATCACAATAATCTAGGTTCTCTTCAGCAATATTATACTCCGGTCCTTTGTTTACATCTCTAATAAGCAGTGGTTTCAGTGTTAGTAATGTGTTGTTTTCATAAGTGTCAATCTCCATTGACCATGACATCATAATGCTTTCTCTCTCTCCCCCCTGGCCCCTCGCTTCCTCCCTCAGTACCTGAGCCAGCTGCAGGAGTTGTCTCTGGGCCAGTTGTAGCTGATCTCCTGCTCTCCCCCACAGATAGACAGGCCCAGGATGGGGAAGGGGGGCTATAGTTGAATAGTACACCAGAAGGTCCTTACCTCTCAACAGGGAAGCTAGGTGCTGTACTAAGGTCTCTGCAGCATTCTGAATTGGTGTCTACTTCATAGCATTACTACAGAATGGCCTGTAGGTCACAGTCACTACCGGTAGTGACCAACATCAGGTTCAGCTTTAGGACAGGACACTCATAGTTCTGGCTACGACCTCAGGCCCAACATGGAAAAAGTCATATGAAATGATCCAGATGATGGGTGAGCAGCCTACTATCAGGACATTTGCCTTGGCGAACCAGATAAGGTTCGTAGTGTGGTGTAATGTCATGTAAGCAGATTCCAAGACACATGCATGTGATTTGGTGTCCCTCTGATTTGCGACCCGCGACCGAGGTTCAGCCTTGTTACTGTGAGGAATTGGGTCAGTTCCCATAGCATCCACGTGTTGCTATAAATCACTGAAGGTGATAAACCAAATGGAAACAATTATCTGATGATTGTGTCATGTAGAAAGGATGAACTGTATAGAAAAAAGCTAAGAGGCCCAGAACTGAAGTTGCATCCACTCAAGCAATTCTAACGTTCTGGTATTGAGGAAAACACAATACAATCGATTCTCGTTGTGGTTTTGACATTATACTATCGTACAGATCCAATGTCTTCCATATGGTAGTGAGACTGCACCATATTTCAGAATGTACAGTACCAGTCAAAAGTTTGGATATTCCAGGGTTTATTCTTTCTATTTTCTACATTGTAGAATAATAGTGAAGACATCAAAACTATGAAATAACGCATATGGAATCATAAAGTAACCGAAAAAGTGTTAAACAAATCTAAATATATTTAATATTTGAGATTCTTCAAAGTAGCCACCCCTTGACCTTGATGACAGCTTGGCACACTTGGCATTCTCTCAACCAACTTTATGAGGTCGTCACCTGGAATGCGTTTCAATTAACAGGTGTGCCTTGTTAAAAGTTCATTTGTGAAATTTCTTTCCTGAATGCGTTTGAGCCAATCAGTTGTGTGTTGACAAAGTACGGTTGGTATACAGAAGATCGCCCTATTTGGTAAAAGACCAAGTCCGTACTATGGCAAGAACAGTTCAAATAAGCAAAGAGAAATGACAGTCCATCATTACTAATGCAGAAAATTTCAAGAACTTTGAAAGTTTCTTCAAGTGCAATGGCAAAAACCATAAAGCGCTATGATGAAACTGGCTCTCATGAGGGCCACAGGAAAGGAAGACCCAGAGTTACCTCTGCTGCATAGGATAAGTTCATTAGAGTTAACTCCACCTCAGATTGAAGCCTAAATAAATGCTTCAGAAAGTTCAAGTAAAAGACACATCTCAACATCAATTGTTCAGAAGAGACTGCGTGAATCAGGCCTTCATGGTTGAATTGCTGCAAAGAAACCACTACTAAAGGACACCAATAAGAAGAAGAGACTACCACAGCATTCTGCAGCGATACGGCGATCTGGTTTGCGTTTAGTGGGACTATCATTTGTTTTTCAACAGGACAATGACCCAAAACACACCTCCAGGCTATGTAAAGGGCTATTTGACCAAGAAGGAGAGTGATGGAGTGCTGCATCAGATGTCTTGGCCTCCACAATCACCCGACCTCAACCCAATTGAGATTAGTTGGACCGCAGAGGGGGAAAAAGCAGCCAACGAATGCTCAGCATATGTGGGAACTCCTTCAAGACTGTTGGAAAAGCATGCCAGGTGAAGCTGGTTGACAGAATGCCAAGTGTGCAAAGCTGTCATCAAGGCAAAGGGTACCTACTTTGAAGAATCTAAAATATATTTTGATTTGTTTAACACTTTTTTGGTTACTACATGATTCCATATGTGTTATTTCATACTTTTGATGTATTCACTATTATTCTACAATGTAGAAAATAGTAAAACAAAATAAAGAAAAACCCTTGAATGAGTAGCTGTGTCCAAGCTTTTGACTGGTCCTGTAGGTCTAGGTAGTGTTTTAACCTTTATGTGTTTTAAGTTTTTCCAAATTATAGGCTACTACCTTTAGCACATTTTATTGTTCAAATATTTTCATGTTTTTTTAAGCACTACCTCACTGCTTTAGCACACGGCCACCTTCACATGTTCCAATGTGAATCCTTTAAGAGATGGGTGGGTCTAAGGCTTTAGAGGGTGTGAAAGATGCTAAAAGGTGCCTAAACAAAGAGCAGCACTGTAGCTGTTCAATGTGAAAGGTTATCTTTATTATACAACAACAGGCAATTTAATACTGTGGATGGCTTGTTTTAAGGGGTACCTTGGTGAGAATATGTTCAGAGAATAAATTTTTTCAATTTGGTGAAATGATTCCTTTTCTAGATATACTGATATAATTTTATCCAATGTAAAAAAAAATAATAATAATTAAATGTTGCTACATAAGACTAGAAGATACGGTGGGTCACATATTGTGTTTTGTTACCAGAGACAGTAACATCAGATTAGAATATAGGCTAAGGACTAGTGTATTTTTAATACTACTTTTTTCTACTACTTTCACCACTGTTAGTCTTGAAATCTTTGAATGTCTACCTTACTCTGTTTAAGCACATGGCCACACATGTGAATCCTTAAACAGATGGGTGGTGCTAAGGCTTAAGAAGGTTATAGGTGATATGCTGAATACAAAGAAGAGCTCTCCAGTAGGTGTACAAAAACGTTTTCTCAAAAGAGGGGTTATGAGACTCGGTCTCATACTTTAAGTCTTTACTGAAGACTCATCTTGTCAGTAGGTACTATGAGAGTGAAGTCTGGCCTAGGGTTGTGAAGATGAGCATCAAGGCACTGGAGTGATGAACCGCCATTGCTGTCTCTGCCTGGCCAGCTCCCCTCTCTCCACTGAGATTCTCTGCCTTTGACCCGATTACGGGGGCCGAGTCACTGGCTTTTTCCCCTCCCAGAGGACCTGAGCCCTAGGACCATGCCTCAGGACTACTTGGACTGATGACTCCTGGCTGTCCCCATCCCCACCCCCAGTCCACCTGGTAGTGCTGCTGATACAGTTTCTGCTATTTTGCCTGTGGCTATGGAACCCTGAACTGTTCACCAGATGTGCTACCTTGTCGTGCCGCTGCTCCAGTTTCAACTGTTCTGACTGCAGCTATGGAGCGCTGACCCATTCACTGAACGTGCTACCTTCTACCGGACCTACTGTTGTTGACTCTCTCCCTCTCTCTCTACTGCACCTGCTGTCTCAACCTATGAATGCTCATCTATGAAAAGCCAACTGACCTGTTGCACCTGCTATAACCCTGCAGGTCATCTATGAACATCTTGAAAAATGATCTGGCCTTAATGGCCATGTATTTTTAGAATCTCTATACCCAGAAGAGGACTGACCACTCCCCAGAGCCTGGTTCCGCTCTAGGTACCTTCCTAGGTGCCTGCATTCTCTGGAGTTTTTCCTAGCCACCATGCTTCTACATCTGCATTGCTTGCTTTCTGGGGTTTTAGGCTCAGTTTCTGTATAAGCACTTTGTGACAACTGCTGATGTAAAAGGTCTTTATTAAATAACCATTTTCAGGTCTTGATTTCAATAAAAACTGTAAGTCAGCCACTCAGGAACATTCATTGTCTTCGTGGTAAGCAACAGCAGTGTCGATTTGGACTTGTATTTTAGGTTATTGTCCAGCTGAAAATTTAATTCCTCTCCCAGTGTCTTTTTTTTTTTATTTTATTTATTTATTTTTTTTTTTTACCTTTATTTAACCAGGCAAGTCAGTTAAGAACAAATTCTTATTTACAATGACGGCCTGGGAACAGTGGGTTAACTGCCTGTTCAGGGGCAGAACGACAGATTTGTACCTTGTCAGCTCGGGGGTTTGAACTCACAAACTTCCGGTTACTAGTCCAACGCTCTAACCACAACAGTGGTGGAAAGCAGACACCAGGTTTTCCTGTAGAATTTTGTCTGTGTTTAGCTCCATTCCATTTATTTTTTATCCTGAAAAATACCACAGTCCTTACAAGCATACACATAACATGATGCAGCCACCACTATGCTTGAACCTATGGAGATTGTACTCAGTAATCTATTATATTAGATTTGCCCCAAACACTTTCTTTCAGGACAAAAAGTGAATTGCTTTGCCACAATTTCAGCAGTATTACTTTATTGTCTTGCAAACAGGATGCATGTTTTTGAATAGTTTTATTCTGTGCAGACTTCTTTCTTTTAACTCTGTCAATTAGGTTAGTATTGTGGAGTAACTACAATGTTGTTGATCCATCCTCAGTTTTCTCCAATCACAGCAATTAAACTCTGTAACTGTTTTAAAGTCCACATTGGCCTCATGGTGAAATCCCTGAGTGGTATCCTTCCTCACCGGCAACTGAGTTAGGATGAATGCCTGTATCTTTGTAGTGACTGGGTGCCCAAAGGGATATTCAATGTCTGCTTTTTTATATTTTCCCATCTACCAATAGGTGTCCTTCTTTGCGAGGCATTGGAAAACCTCCCTGGTCTTTGTGGTTGAATCTGTGTTTGAAATTCACTGTTCGACTGAGGAAACTTACAGAAAATGTATGGGGTACAGAGAAAAAAAATAATTGTCAGTACTATTAGTCATTAAAAAATAATGTTAAACAATATTATCCATGCAATTTATCATGTGACTTGTTAAGCAAATGTTTTACTCCTGCCATAAACAAAGAGGTTGAATACTTATTAACTCAAGACATTTCAGATTTACATTTTTTATTAATTAGTAAAACAATTGAAAAACATAATTCCACTCTGATATTATGGGGTATTGTGTGTAGGCCAGTGACCAAAACAATCAATTTAATCGATTTTAAATTCAGGCTGTAAAACAAAATGTGGAAAAAGTCAAGGGGTTTGAATACATTCTGAAGGCACTGTATGTTGAGTATGAAGAGTTGAGGGTACCAATTTATTTTACTTTTCCATGATTTTAGTGAGTATAGATTGTATTTTCTTATCACCATAGAAGGAGAAGAATAATGGTACCTGTGTGGTTACTGCTGATTCATCCAAACAATCATATTTTTTTTAAAGAAATAGCTCTAAAAGTAGGTCACTTTGTTCTAACAAACAAAAAAATGTCTGGCTCCCTTCCATCAACAAACTATCTTTTTCCTCTGGCAGTATTAGGATGGAGAATTTTCTACTGTCAAACAGGTTGCTACAACAGTGAGCAAAGTGTCTGTATATACTTTCTGTCTAACTTGTCAAGGCTCCTGGATTTTATGTTCTTACACCTTCTCGTGTAGCCTGGTTAAACCAGACTGAACGTTATGAATGCATTGAACAAGGCTTCCATTTGCAGCAAACACGTTCCCCAGTAACAATTTTCAGTTGGATGATTTGAATGAGTTTAGACCCAAAACAGACACCTAAGTTCATCACACACTACCTTCTCAGACTGTTAGCAAATATATTCCATTGTTTTGTGTTAGCTAAGGTTAGCCTGAACACTGTGAACGCCAGACTGAAGCCAAGGTTAAACCAGACGGAACATTGTGAGCGCAATGTTCACTCTGCTTTAACCAGGCTTCCTCATCAGATCAATGATTAGGTTACAGGATATAATTCCATTGAGGACAATGCTATAGCTGTGGTATGTTATTAGGTAAGATACCGCAATGCATATGATATCCTAATAAAGGCTATTGATGAAACAGATAAGGTAATGTGCTTTAGACAGACTCTTAAAGACACGATAAGAGGACGTCATATCAAGACATTCCTTATAGATGAATGTTGTTGAGATGAAGAGATGAATGTTGTTGCTTCTCTCCATCATGAAAAGACACTTTAAACTGAAAATAAACTATTACATTATAGTTTAATACAGATCATGTCTACAGAATTAGTTCATGTCTTTGGGGATTTTTTTTCCAGCTAGGACCGGTGTGATGAGATTACTGGGACTGTGGAACAAGATGGTACAAGTGCTAATTGCAAAGAGCGCCCGTAAACCATGCCCAAGTGGGCAGATCTACAGTAGGCATGTTGCACTGGGACACATTTTAATATGGAGATTGACCTCTCACTTCACAATGGTGGTTCTGTGTAGTTATGCTAATATATTTGAGACAAGTTTGCAGTTAATTTTGTCTTTGACTTATTAATAAGTAAAATATCTTTGGGTAGGGTAACAGGGTTGGTTATGTTTCCTCTTGCCTCTAAAGAAATGTGTATTTAATATTCATGTATTTTTAATGGTTGGTTCAATTCCGATGACAATAAGGCGTGTTATTGGCACCGCTTGCATACAGTGGGAGATCGCGAACATAAGGTCTCCCCAGTATGAAAATGTGATGCATGGGGTAGGTCACGTTCTGAATTACTGTATTATTTTTTTTATATATTTTACAATGTGTACAAGTTTGCTGTACATTCCTGATTTATACATGTGTGGGTATATGGTACCTGTTAGGGATTGAGGGGCTTTTTGAGATGTGCTTTGTTATATGATAGCTGTATATGAGTGTTAGCTAGCATGCACCGATGTAACGGTCACATAAGCTCACTGCTAACACAGTTGTTTACATGGAACAGATTTTACCATCGACAGCCATCAACATGTGAAGCAGCACAAATATTGGCACAGACACATGCATATACACACACACACACGATAACATACGCACTATACATACACATGGATTTAGTACTGTAGATATGTGGTAGTGGTGGAGTAGGGGCCTGAGGGCACACAGTGTGTTCTGAAATCTGTGAATGTATTGTAATGTTTCAAAATTGTATAAACTGCCTTAATTTTGCTGGACCCCAGGAAGAGTAGCTGCTGCTTTGGCAGCAGTTAATGGGGATCCATAATAAATACAAATACAAACAGCATTAAGCCCTGCACAACTAACGTGCTGTTTCCTATTTAACTACAGGTATTTACTCATGTTACATTTTGAATATGCCCAGTATGAAAATGTGATGCAAGGGATTTTACCATCGACAGCCATCAACATCATTAAGCCCTGCACAACTAACATGCTGTTTCCTATTTAGCTACAGATAATAATAATGCTCAACTGCGACCACTGGCTGGGGTGATTTTTTTGAACAAAAGTATGATTAACATCTGTTACACGATAGCAAACAGTGAAACAATGAGATCCAGACAGTTCACGCTAGAACATTTTCTGGGTGAGGAGGGTGTTGTTTACTACCTCAATTATTTGGATAATCTGGTTACCACCAGTGTTTGGAATAAATTGTGCTTGTTGATAAAAACAGACCTGGGGTGCCTTTTCACACAGATATGTATTTGACAAAGGTCCACAGTGGGTCTGTGTATGCAGTTTTATATTGGAGACATGTTTATAATTGCAGTGAATGTTATCAATGAATTTACTGTTAGGCTATAGTATTTCTGAGTAGGAATCATTGGTAGCAGCTAGGGAAACAACAACTTGTTCTCACTTTAGAGGATAGAACATTCCAATTTATCTGCATGACTGGCGCACTTTACCTGAATTTTTTGGATCATCTTCACAACACCACTTATTTTTTATTTATTTATTTTATTTCACCTTTATTTAACCAGGTAGGCTAGTTGAGAACAAGTTCTCATTTGCAACTGCGACCTGGCCAAGATAAGGCATAGCAGTGTGAACAGACAACACAGAGTTACACATGGAGTAAACAATTAACAAGTCAATAACACAGTAGAAAAAAGGGGAGTCTATATATACATTGTGTGCAAAAGGCATGAGAAGGTAGGCAAATAATTACAATTATGCAGATTAACACTGGAGTGATAAATGATCAGATGGTTATGTAAAGGTAGAGATATTGGTGTGCAAAAGAGCAGAAAAATAAATAAATAAAAACAGTATGGGGATGAGGTAGGTGAAAATGGGTGGGGCTATTTACCAATAGACTATGTACAGCTGCAGCGATCGGTTAGCTGCTCAGATAGCAGATGTTTGAAGTTGGTGAGGGAGATAAAAGTCTCCAACTTCAGCGATTTTTGCAATTCGTTCCAATCACAGGCAGCAGAGAACTGGAACGAAAGGCGGCCAAATGAGGTGTTGGCTTTAGGGATGATCAGTGAGATACACCTGCTGGAGCGCGTGCTACGGATGGGTGTTGCCATCGTAACCAGTGAACTGAGATAAGGCGGAGCTTTACCTAGCATGGACTTGTAGATGACCTGGAGCCAGTGGGTCTGGCGACGAATATGTAGCGAGGGCCAGCCGACTAGAGCATACAAGTCGCAGTGGTGGGTGGTATAAGGTGCTTTAGTGACAAAACGGATGGCACTGTGATAAACTGCATCCAGTTTGCTGAGTAGAGTGTTGGAAGCAATTTTGTAGATGACATCGCCGAAGTCGAGGATCGGTAGGATAGTCAGTTTTACTAGGGTAAGTTTGGCGGCGTGAGTGAAGGAGGCTTTGTTGCGGAATAGAAAGCCGACTCTTGATTTGATTTTCGATTGGAGATGTTTGATATGGGTCTGGAAGGAGAGTTTAGAGTCTAGCCAGACACCTAGGTACTTATAGATGTCCACATATTCAAGGTCGGAACCATCCAGGGTGGTGATGCTGGTCAGGCGTGCGGGTGCAGGCAGCGAACGGTTGAAAAGCATGCATTTGGTTTTACTAGCGTTTAAGAGCAGTTGGAGGCCACGGAAGGAGTGCTGTATGGCATTGAAGCTCGTTTGGAGGTTAGATAGCACAGTGTCCAAGGACGGGCCGGAAGTATATAGAATGGTGTCGTCTGCGTAGAGGTGGATCAGGGAATCGCCCGCAGCATGAGAAACATCATTGATATATACAGAGAAAAGAGTCGGCCCGAGAATTGAACCCTGTGGCACCCCCATAGAGACTGCCAGAGGACCGGACAGCATGCCCTCCGATTTGACACACTGAACTCTGTCTGCAAAGTAATTGGTGAACCAGGCAAGGCAGTCATCCGAAAAACCGAGGCTACTGAGTCTGCCAATAAGAATACGGTGATTGACAGAGTCGAAAGCCTTGGCAAGGTCTATGAAGACGGCTGCACAGTACTGTCTTTTATCGATGGCGGTTATGATATCGTTTAGTACCTTGAGCGTGGCTGAGGTACACCCGTGACCGGCTCGGAAACCAGATTGCACAGCGGAGAAGGTACGGTGGGATTCAAGATGGTCAGTGATCTGTTTGTTGACTTGGCTTTCGAAGACCTTAGATAGGCAGGGCAGGATGGATATTGGTCTGTAACAGTTTGGGTCCAGGGTGTCACCCCCTTTGAAGAGGGGGATGACTGCGGCAGCTTTCCAATCCTTGGGGATCTCAGACGATATGAAAGAGAGGTTGAACAGGCTGGTAATAGGGGTTGCGACAATGGCGGCGGATAGTTTCAGGAATAGAGGGTCCAGATTGTCAAGCCCAGCTGATTTGTACGGGTCCAGGTTTTGCAGCTCTTTCAGAACATCTGCTATCTGGATTTGGGTAAAGGAGAACCTGGAGAGGCTTGGGCGAGTAGCTGCGGGGGGGGGGGGGAGCTGTTGGACGAGGTTGGAGTAGCCAGGCGGAAGGCATGGCCAGCCGTTGAGAAATGCTTGTTGAAGTTTTCGATAATCATGGATTTATCGGTGGTGACCGTGTTACCTAGCCTCAGTGCAGTGGGCAGCTGGGAGGAGGTGCTCTTGTTCTCCATGGACTTCACAGTGTCCCAGAACTTTTTGGAGTTGGAGCTACAGGATGCAAACTTCTGCCTGAAGAAGTTGGCTTTAGCTTTCCTGACTGACTGTGTGTATTGGTTCCTGACTTCCCTGAACAGTTGCATATCGCGGGGACTGTTCGATGTTAGTGCAGTCCGCCACAGGATGTTTTTGTGCTGGTCGAGGGCAGTCAGGTCTGGAGTGAACCAGGGGCTATATCTGTTCTTAGTTCTGCATTTTTTGAACGGAGCATGCTTATCTAAAATGGTGAGGAAGTTACTTTTAAAGAAAGACCAGGCATCCTCAACTGACGGGATGAGGTCAATGTCCTTCCAGGATACCCGGGCCAGGTCGATTAGAAAGGCCTGCTCACAGAAGTGTTTTAGGGAGCGTTTGACAGTGATGAGGGGTGGTCGTTTGACTGCGGCTCCGTAGCGGATACAGGCAATGAGGCAGTGATCGCTGAGATCCTGGTTGAAGACAGCGGAGGTGTATTTGGAGGGCCAGTTGGTCAGGATGATGTCAATGAGGGTGCCCTTGTTTACAGAGTTAGGGTTGTACCTGGTGGGTTCCTTGATGATTTGAGTGAGATTGAGGGCATCTAGCTTAGATTGTAGGACTGCCGGGGTGTTAAGCATATCCCAGTTTAAGTCACCTAACAGAACAAACTCTGAAGCTAGATGGGGGGCGATCAATTCACAAATGGTGTCCAGGGCACAGCTGGGAGCTGAGGGGGGTCGGTAGCAGGCGGCAACAGTGAGAGACTTATTTCTGGAGAGAGTAATTTTCAAAATTAGTAGTTCGAACTGTTTGGGTATGGACCTGGAAAGTATGACATTACTTTGCAGGCTATCTCTGCAGTAGACTGCAACTCCTCCTCCTTTGGCAGTTCTATCTTGACGGAAGATGTTATAGTTGGGTATGGAAATCTCAGAATTTTTGGTGGCCTTCCTGAGCCAGGATTCAGACACGGCAAGGACATCAGGGTTAGCAGAGTGTGCTAGAGCAGTGAGTAAGACAAACTTAGGGAGGAGGCTTCTGATGTTGACATGCATGAAACCAAGGCTTTTTCGATCACAGAAGTCAACAAATGAGGGTGCCTGGGGACATGCAGGGCCTGGGTTTACCTCCACATCACCCGCGGAACAGAGAAGGAGTAGTATGAGGGTGCGGCTGAAGGCTATCAAAACTGGTCGCCTAGGGCGTTGGGGACAGAGAATAAGAGGAGCAGGTTTCTGGGCATGGTAGAATATATTCAGGGCATAATGCGCAAACAGGGGTATGGTGGGGTGCGGGTACAGCGGAGGTAAGCCCAGGCACTGGGTGATGATGAGAGAGGTTGTATCTCTGGACATGCTGGTTGTAATGGGTGAGGTCACCGCATGTGTGGGGGGTGGGACAAAGGAGGTAACAGGGGTATAAAGAGTGGAACTAGGGGCTCCATTGTAAACTAAAACAATGATAACTAACCTGCACAACAGTATACAAGGCATATTGACATTTGAGAGAGACATACAGCGAGGCATACAGTAATCACAGGTGTTGAATTGGGAGAGCTAGCTAAAACAGTAGGTGAGACAACAGCTAATCAGCTAGCACAACAACAGCAGGTAGAATGGCGATTGATTAGGCAGAGAGGGTCGGATTAACTACACACAGAGCCTAAGTGCGGCTGGGGCCGACAGATAAAACATAAACAAGCAGAATGGATTACCGTGATTAATGGACAGTCCAGCATGCATCAGCTATGTAGCCAAGTGATCAGTGTCCAAGGGGCAGCGGTGGATGGGGCAGGGAAGCTGGACTGGCGAGTGTTATCCAGGTTAGAAAACTAACAATGACCAAATAGCTTGTAGCCAGTTAGCTGGTTAGCTTCTGGAGGTTCTTGAGTGTGTTCTAAAAATGTAAAGATAATAGCGGTTCCGTATCACATTGGGTGAGGCAGGTTACCGGAAGGTATAAACAAATTAAAAATCGAAAAGGGATAGAAAGTAAATATGGGTTCAGTGAGTGTTTGGGACGCGGCGATTCAGACGGTTAGCAGGCCTGTGCTAACAAGCTAACAGTTAGTAGACGGTGCTAAACACGGTAGCAGTTAGCGGACCGGGCTAAACAAGCTAGCAGTTAGCAGGCCGAATTTGCAAGCAAGGAGATAGCAAGGGCTAGAGAGTTAGCCTTTGGGGACGTCGCGATGGGGGTATCTGTTTATTCCTCTTCATGCAGTGACATCGATGGACCGGTCGTGGGTCTGGATATTGTAGCCCAGGAGCTCAAAATGTTCCGTTTGCGATGGGAATCCGGGGATGGAAAATAAAATAAAATAATAAATAGGTCCGTTATGCTCTGGTTAGAGTCGCGTTGTTCGAACTGGCGAGAGCTTTCCGAGCTAAAGGTTAGCTGATGACCGGTTAGCTGAAGACCGCTAGCAATGTTTTGCTGAAGCTGGTAGTTAGTTGGCTAGCTTCAGTTGAGGGGTTCCAGGTCCGAAGTAAATATAAATACTTTAGGAAAAATAGCTACGTTGGGTGAGGCGGGTTGCAGGAGAGTATTTAGAAGAAGTTGAGGTTCAGCAAAAAGTTTTAAAGATATGTGAAGAAAAAAAACGAAAACAAACGATATATACAAGGGACACGACACGACAATACGTCCTACTGCTACGCCATCTTGGACTCCAAAATTTTGCTTGACTAGAGGTTGAAATAAATGGTGTTTCTTTGAAAAAAAAATTGGCCTGGCTGAGAATAGAACAACCAGACATAGAACAGTCTTGTTCCATCACACCGGTCGCAGAGATAGCTTATTTGAATATGCATCCATTTTCCTGTCAAATTAAAGTGAAATTCTTACCACAACAGTGAAATCACTTTTCTGGCACTGTCTCTTACTGTATGTAACAAGTGATGTAGTGGTAAAAAAAAAATAGGTGGGTAAAATCTGATCGCCGGTTGTGGGTTGAAAAAAGTAGGTAAACTTTTTGGCAAAATAAAAAAGGTGGGGTAAACTTTGTTTACTTGCGTTTACCCTCCACTACTCCATTGACTGTAACATGCACTTACTCATACTGTCATCTGACGTTTGCCACTGTTGCCAGGAAACTATCCACGTACCTTGGAGCCGAGTGCAGAGAGAGAGAGCCAGGCAGGAAGCTACTGTGTCTGTCTCCTCAGAGAGTTTGTAAAGGTGAGAAGGATTAAATGTCCTGGTGACGAAGTCTCTCCCTCAAAACCCTTTTCTTTCCTCACTACGATATCTCAAACATAGATGATGTTGATATGATGATGACACCCGGTTATGTTCAGCCCAAATCAAACTGAGGTCATTGTCAACTGCTGACGTCTTCAATCTGACATGATTATACTACGAGTAATTCTATTATGATTTATAGGAATCAACATCAGACTTCTAAAGGGACCATTGTATTGTATCAACACAGTAGCCTGGTTCCAGATCTGTTTGAGCTGTGTTGCCAACTATTATCGTCTTTGGCATGACAATGACCATGGGAGTTGGTTGACAAGACAGCACAAACACATCTGGGACCAGGCTATCAAACAGTGTCTCCTCAGGTCAAAATCTCCTGGCTGCTTTGGCTGTGTTTTTATGAAAAGTAACATACATTTGTGTAATAGACTTTTAACCTGATATACTGGATCCAATTGAGTATTTCTCCAACATTTCATAAACTACAGTATAATTTCATAACACCTATCAAGGTTTCAAATGGATTTCAACAGATGTTAGATAATAAACATTTGGATCACATTTCATGCTTGATTTATAGGGAGCTACTTTTGTGGGCTTCAAGCTCAACTGGCACAATGTCTTTTCCATTGTCACAGAGCAGCGGTGTGATTTTTCATGAGGACAATTGTCCTTTATTTCGCTTGACAAGGATTAAGTATCGCATAACTGTGTCCTAATGTTGCTGATAGGCCAAGCCCTGTGAAATAAGTGATAGGTTATATATATATTTTGTTGTATGTTCCATTCTTTCATGAGTAGTATGCTCAGAGATTTTTTCCATTGCTGTTTTCCATTGTACATTTGTTGTGTGATATGATCATTTGCGACGAAATGACAACATCACACAATAACAGTGATATTTTCCAACAGATATGAATTTGTAACTGGGGTGTGGTTGGTGTTGAAAATCTAGAGAGCTGCCCTTCTAATCAAGGTGAGTTGATGTCAACAGGTGAAACATTGGACATAGAGAGGACAATACAGGCAATTACAGTGCCACCCCTTGACTTTTTCCACATTTTGTGTTACAAAGTTGGATTAAAATATATTTAATTGTCATAGAATTATTATTTTTTAAACACTAATATATATTCATTACATACGTATTCAACCATTGGCAGTGATTGCAGCTGAGAGTATTTCTGGATAAGTCTCTAAGAGCTTTGCACACCTGGATTGTACAATATTTGCACATTATTCTTTTAAAAAGTCTTCAAGCTTTGTCAAGTTGGCTGTTGATCATTACTAGACAGCCATTTTGAAGTCTTGCCACAGATTTTCGAGACGATTTAAGTCAAAACTCTAACTAGGCCACTCAGGAACATTCAATGTTGTCTTGGTAAGCAACTCCAGTGTATATTTGGCCTTGTGTTTTTGGTTATCGTCCTGCTGAAAGGTGAAATTGTCTCCAAGTGTCTGTTGGAAAGCAGACAGAACCAGGTTTTCCTCTGGGATTTTGTCTGTGCTTAGCTCTATTCTGTTTATTTGTATATATATATTTTTTTATTTATCTCTAAATTACAAGCATACCCATAACATGATGCAGCCACCACCATGATTGAAAATATAAAGAGTTGTACTCAGTGATGTGTTGGATTTGCCCCAAACATAACGCTTTGTATTCAGGACATGGAGTTTATTTCTTTGCCACATTTCTTGCAGTTTACTATAGTGCCTTATTGCAATCAGGATGCATGTTTTGGAATATTTTTATCCTGTATAGGCTTCCTTCTTTTCACTCTGTCATTTTGGTTAGTATTATGGAGTAACTACAATGTAACTACAATGTTGTTGATTCATCCTCAGTTTTCTCCTATCACAGCCATTAAATTCTAACTGTTTTAAAGTCACCATTTGCCTTATGGTAAAATCCCTGAGAGATTTCCTTCCTTTCCGGCAACTGAGTTAGGTAGGACGTGTGTATCTTTGTGGTGACTGGGTGTATTGATACACATAATTAATAACTTAACCATGCTCAAAGGGATATTCAATGTCTTCTTTTAATATACAGTAGGGCAAAAAGGTATTTAGTCAGCCACCAATTCTGCAAGTTCTCACACTTAAAAGATGAAAGAGGCCTGTAATTTTCATCACTTTAACTATGACAGACAAAATTAGGGAAAAAAAATCCAGAAAATCACATTGTAGGATTTTTTATGAATTTATTTGCAAATTATGGTGGTCAATAACAAAAGTTTATCTCAATACTTTGTTATATACCCTTTGTTGGCAATGACAGAGGTCAAACGTTTTCACAAGATTTTCACACACTGTTGCTGGTATTTTGGCCCATTCCTCCATACAGATCTCCTCTAGAGCAGTGATGGTTTGGGGCTGTTGCTGGGCAACACGGACTTTCAACTCCCTCCAAAGATTTTCTATGGGGTTGAGATCTGGAGATCTTACGAAGCCACTCCTTCGTTGCCCGGGCGGTGTGTTTGGGATCATTGTCATGCTGAAAGGATCAGTCGTCCTGGTCCCTTTGCAGAAAAACAGCCCCAAAGCATGATGTTTCCACCCCCATGCTTCACAGTAGGTATGGTGTTCTTTGGATGCAACTCAGCATTCTTTGTCCTCCAAACACAACGAGTCGAGTTTTTACCAAAAAGATATATTTTGGTTTGTTCTGACCACATAACATTCTCCCAATCTTCTTCTGGATCATCCAAATGCTCTCTAGCAAACTTCAGACGGGCCTGTACTGGCTTAAGCAGGGGGACACGTCTGGCACTGCAGGATTTGAGTCCCTGGCGGCGTAGTGTGTTACTGATGGTAGGCTTTGTTACTTTGGTCCCAGCTCTCTGCAGGTCATTCACTAGGTCCCCCCGTGTGGTTCTGGGATTTTTGCTCACCGTTCTTGTGATCATTTTGACCCCACGGGGTGAGATCTTGCGTGGAGCCCCAGATCGAGGGAGATTATCAGTGGTCTTGTATGTCTTCCATTTCCTAGTAATTGCTCCCACAGTTGATTTCTTCAAACCAAGCTGCTTACCTATTGCACGTTCAGTCTTCCCAGCCTGGTGCAGGTGTACAATTTTGTTTCTGGTGTCCTTTGACAGCTCTTTGATCTTGGCCATAGTGGAGTTTGGAGTGTGACTGTTTTGAGGTTGTGAACAGGTGTCTTTTAGACTGATAACAAGTTCAAACAGGTGCCATTAATACAGGTAACGAGTGGAGGACAGAGGAGCCTCTTAAAGAAGAAGTTACAGGTCTGTGAGAGCCATAAATCTTGCTTGTTTGTAGGTGACCAAATACTTGTTTTCCACCATAGTTTGCAAATAAAATCATAAAAAATCCTACAATGTGATTTTCTGGATTTTTCCCCCTCATTTTGTCTGTCATAGTTTAAGTGTACCTATGATGAAAATTACAGGCCTCTCTCATCTTTTTAATTGGGAGAACTTGCACAATTGGTGGCTGACTAAATACTTTTTTGCCCCACTGTATATACCAATAGGAGCCCTTATTTGTGAGGCCTTGGTAAACCTCCCCAATCTTTATGGTTGAATCCATGTTTCAAATGTACAGCTAGACTGAGGGACCTTACAGATAATTGTATACAGAGATGAGGTAGGTCATGCAAAAATCATGTTAAATACTATTATTGCATGCAACTTATGTGACTTAAGCTCATTTTTACTCCCGAACGTATGTAGGCTTGCCATAACAACTGTACTTATTTAACTCAAGACTCTTTCAAATTAATTTTTTATTAATTTGGAGAAGAAGAAAAAAGCAGCAGAGGGTCTGTCTCTCACGGTCCCTGCTCTCTCCTTTCCTCTGGTGAGACTGACCAGAGAGAGGGAACACGTCTCTCACGGGCCCTGCTCTCTCCTTTCCTCTGGTGAGACTGACCAGAGAGATGGAACACGTCTCTCACGGTCCCTGCTCTCTCCTTTCCTCTGGTGAGACTGACCATAGAGATGGAACACGTCTCTCACAGTCCCTGCCCCCCCCTTTCCTCTGGTGAGACTGACCAGAGAGAGGGAACACGTCTCTCACGGTCCCTGCTCTCTCCTTTCCTCTGGTGAGACTGACCAGAGAGATGGAACACGTCTCTCACGGTCCCTGCTCTCTCCTTTCCTCTGGTGAGACTGACCAGAGAGAGGGAACACGTCTCTCACGGTCCCTGCTCTCTCCTTTCCTCTGGTGAGACTGACCAGAGAGAGGGAACACGTCTCTCACGGTCCCTGCTCTCTCCTTTCCTCTGGTGAGACTGACCAGAGAGAGGGAACACGTCTCTCACGGGCCCTGCTCTCTCCTTTCCTCTGGTGAGACTGACCAGAGAGATGGTGCTCTCTCCTTTCCTCTGGTGAGACTGACCAGAGAGAGGGAACACGTCTTTCACTTGATAGCGAAACTCGAGTAGCACACATTACTTCTGCTTCTTGCACAAATTCATGTTGTTCCTATGACCAAAGAAAGTTAAATATTCCTCGATATTAAAATAAAAACGATGAGCTGCTAATTTAAAAAAAGCAGGCCTATCGATACACTTGGCTTCTCATTAATTGCAGATGCAGAGCTGGTTGTAGCACGAGTGGCAGTAGGTAGAAGTGCATTTTATGTTTTGTAAAAGTGCTGAATAAAAACTTAAACGTGAACTCACTCATAAAAACAGGAGCTCTTTGCTGTATTCTTTCATGATTTTAAAAGTTCTGAAACATCACTAAGGCTAGTATCAAACTTTGCTGTCGGGTCATGGAAACTGTAGGAATGGTGATTTGAGCTATCCGATTGGCCTGCACAGTAGGCACACTTGATTTAGCTCTCCTGGTTCACCGGGTAGGCAGAGTTAGTCCCATCAGACAAATTAAATGGTTAAAAATGGGAACACTTTGCATACCCGGCATGCAGGCCTTCTGAATAAAGTGCACCTACCGCCAACTGCGCAAGACAAATTCCAAAGGCTTTATCGTTGGCTTTTCTACAGAAATGTTTGGTGATTGACTAGGAATGCCTTGAAGATCGATCAGTCGATCGATTGACCACTGTCCTAAAGATGCAATCATAACCACTAGACGAAATAGGGCTCAGTTTCTAATGTTGTGGGGACTTCCATGTAACTTTCATGTCACCAACTTCCTTGACAACTTCCTTGACATCTTCCTTCTCTACCAGCAACCCCAGCAGATGATAGACGAGAATGTATAAAAGGATACCCATTAAAACCTATCACTTATTTTTTGCTCTGAAAATAACTGGAAATGCCAAACCCCCAAAAAGTCTGTCTGACTATTAAATGTTGAGAGGGGGATTTTTTTTTACAGAAATTGTAAATATCCCTATTGTTCTCTTTTTAAAGAGACAAATACTTTGTTCCATCAAAGGGGCAAACTTCCAACAGTTGACCTGAATATAAGAGTCAATATTTGAAGAAAAATAAAGGTGTTGTAGGAACAGGTGCACTGCACCCAGTAGCGGTGCGTAGGTAAAAATCACTGGGGAAGCCAGAAAAAAAGCTATATTACAACCTGTGTGATAATTGCATTGTTGTTCCCTCTATCTCTGCCCGCAGGTTCATAACATTTTTAATCTATCACTCAACTTCTTCAACACCATCCCCCAGCTAATTTTCACCCCCCAATAAACACTACCTGATCCTGTCACATAAATACACTATAACCTAGACAGGGGCCAACATAATCCTTACTCAGACAGGGGTAATGCAAAGATGGACCTTGTCGTGTGTGTCCTTGTCTTACACCCAAAATAATAGCACAGGACCAGTAGCGTAGTGAAGGGTATATGCAGGTATTTCCCGCATTCACACTTCTTTTTCAGTGGGCATTGTGTATACTGACTTCTTAATCCCAACGATATGTATCAAAGTAATCAATTAATAATGCAGATGTAACAAATCAGAATGTTTAGCTTAAAATGTTAATAAACTATTATTTCTTCACATTTTAAGTGCAGAAATGTGCACACGGCAGTAGGCCTACAAGCAAATGTTCCAAAATGCAATTTGTAGGAAAACACCGTTCTAAAATGTGCACTACACATGCAAGCAGTTTCATGGACAGAGATGGAACAACTATCAAGGGTTACTAATATGACTAGGATAATGGCTTTGCCTGCTAGACAATGAAAGAAAGTTGATTTGAAAACCAATAGAACAGGAGAGCGCATAGGAGGAAGTCTTTATAAAATGATTGCCTCCATGTTTCTATGGTGGGATTTTGGCTAGGCTACATTGAATCGAAGATATTCCTCATAGTAAAACGTCCAGGTTTCAAACAAATAAGGAACAGGAAAAATATAGTGAGGCTAATGATAGGCCTAACCGTCTTCTGGTAGATGGAAAGGCTTTCCCAAAAACATTCTCAATTAAATGTTAACTGGCTACAAAGTAGCCTATGCTTACCTGGCAGAATAATATCATGATTATTAACATCGACGGGGACAGAAGTGGAGCGGGTCAAGAGTTGAGTTCCTTGGTGTCCACATCACCAAGAAACTATCATGGTCCAAACACACCAACACAGAGGGCACAACACATTTTCCCACTCAGGAGACTGAAAAGATTTGGCATGGGTCCCCAGATCCTCAAAAAGTTCTACAGCTACACCATCCTGACTGGTTGCATCACCGCTTGGTATGGCAACTGTACGGCGCTACAGAGGGTAGTGCCAGTACATCACTGGGGCCAAGCCTCCTGACATCCAGGACCTACTGTATATATTAGGCGGTGTCAGAGGAAGGCCCAAAAAATTGTCAAAGACTCCAGTCACACAAGTCATAGACTGTTCTCTCTGCTACCGCACAGCAAGAGGTACCAGAGTGCCAAGTATAGGACCAAAAGTCTCCTTAACAGCTTCTACCCCAAGCCATAAGCCTGCTCAACAACTAAACTCATCAAAAGGCCACCCAGACAATTTACATTGACCCCCCCCTATTACGGTTTGATTTATTCGATTTTTGTTTATTCGATTTATTTTTTTACTTTAGTTTATTTAGTAAATATTTTCTTAACTCTATTTCTTGAACTGCATTGTTGGTTAAGGGCTTGTAAGTAAGCATTTCACGGTAAGGTCTACACCTGTTATATTACACGCATGTGACAAATACAATTTCATTTGATTTTGATCTCAAGTGCACAACAGAAATATCGCTAACCAAACAACAGTGCACAGTTGAATTAAGTACACTCAAAACTCTAAATATCTTAGATTTTTTTCCAGGCCTCAAAAGTGATCTTCTAATGTGTTTTAAGCATGGTTGTAGAATTGTTGTAGAACATACAATTTTGTTGTGTTCTATTAATAAAGTGTGACTTGCAAAAATAATGAAAAATCAGAACCCTGTGAATTTCTGAATCAGTTGACAGCGTAATTTACCTAATTCAAAAGTAGCCCTACTATTAGCCTGATTGCGAAAGACCAATATGGGATTTATCATTCTTTTTTGGTATTTTAGAGTGTATTGTGTATCCAGAAAGTATTCAGACCCCTAGACTTTTTCCACATTTTGTTACCTTCCAGCCTTATTCTAAAATGGATTCAATAATTTTTTCCCCTCATCAATCTACACACACACAATACCCCATAATGAAAAAGAAAAGAAATACAACTGGAAATATGACATTTACATAACTATTCAGACCCTTTACTCAGCTATTACAGACTCAATTCTTATTGGATATGATGCTACAGCTTGGCTCACCTGTATATGGTGAGTGTCTACCCTTCTTTGACCCAGTCTGAGGTCCTGAGCTCTCTGGAGCAGGTTTTCGTCAAGGATCTCGCTGTACTTTTCTCTATTAATCATTCCCTCGATCCTGACTCCCAGTCCCTGCCACTGAAAAACATACACATGGCATGATGCTACCTACCATCACCATGCTTCACTGAAGAGATGGTGCCAGGTTTCCTCCAGACGTGACACTTGACATTCAGGCCAAAAGTTTCAATCTTTGTTTCATCAGACAAGAGAATCTTGTTTTTCTTGGTCTGAGAGTCCTTTAGGTGCCTTTTGGCAAACTCTAAGCAGGCTATCATGTGCATTTTACTGAGGAGTGGCTTTCATCTGTCCACTCTACCATAAAGGCCTGATTGGTGGAGTGCTGCAGAGATGGTTGTCCTCCTGGAAGGTTCTCTCATCTGCACAGAGGAACTCTGGAGCTCTGTTAGAGTGACCATCAGATTCTTGGTCACTTCCCTGGCCAAGGCCCTTCTCCCCCAATTGCTCAGTTTGGCCAGGCGGCCAGCTCTAGGAAGAGTCTTGGTGGTTCCAAACTTCTTCCATTTAAGAATGATGGAGGCCACTGTGTTCTAGGGGACCTTCAATGCTGCAGAAATGTTTTGGTACCCTTCCCCAGGTCTGTGTCTGAACACAATCCTGTCTCGGACAATTCCTTTAACCGCATGGCTTGGTTTTTGCTATGACATGCACTGTGGGACCTTGTATAGACAGGTGTGTGCCTTTCCAAATCATATCCAATCAATGTAATTTACCACAGGTGGACTCCAATCAAGTAGAAACATCTCAAGGATGATCAATGGAAACAGAATGCATCTGAGCTCAATTTCGAGTCTCATAGCAAAGGGTCTGAATACTTATGTAAATTCTAAAAACCTGTTTTGGCTTAGTCATTATGGTGTATTGTGTGAAGATTGGTCAGGGGAATTTTTTTTTAACTCCATTTTTGAGTAAGGCTGTAACGTAACAACATTTGGAAAAAGTCAAGTGGTCTGAATACTTTCCAAATGCACTGTGTGTCATAATTTATCACACGGGGTGCCTTTCCTTCTCTGGGCAGACAGTAAGGCAAAATGTTTGTATACCCACTTTTCCAGGCACCACTACACCGCTGGACAAGACCAATCATGGCAAGGAATTTAGGTCATGAGTCTTTTTTTAAAACCTTTATTTAACTAGGCAACTCAGTTAAGAACAAATAATTGTTTATATTGACGGCCTACCTTGAATGACCAGACACAACTGGGAGAAGTTCTCCAAAAGCACTGCCTCAGTAGCCGAGCCACTGCAGCAGCAGAAAATAGCCAAGTTCTGTCTCTGATCTGATAAAAGAATGTCACCATGCAGCACGATCCAAAGTCTTGGACGTAAAAAGCCCTAGCATTTCTCCAGCCTCTGGCTTCCAAGGAAATGTTTGTTACCATGGCAGCTGCTCTGGGACAGACAGAGAGACAGATGGTGGAGAGGAGAGCATCATCCCATCATTTCCTGGCTGAGTGGGCAGAGCAGAGGAAGATTCCAGTCAGCAGCTTTTTTCCCTTCTTATTACATTTTCTAAGTGTTTGGATACAGATGCAGCTTAGAAATGTATGACATGAGTGGCATATAGCACAGAACATGTGCACACACACAAACAGCCACCATCTCCCCTCCGCAGTGTGGCTGCATGAGGCTGGCGTTGGTGGGCTAGGCAGCGGGAAGAACAATTCACTCCCCTGTCCTCTCAATGAGCCTAATATCCTCCATATCAGCCCTTCCATTCTCCCCGTCAGTCTGTTCGAGTATAGACACATAAAAATGGCTGTCTGTATAAACTGAGGGCGTTCCTTCCCAGGGTTCACTGACTGTTAAATTTTTCTGCTGCAGTCAGGTAGAAAGAACACAGAGTCCAAGGCCTCAGAGTGACAGTCATATGCAGACCAGGTCAGTCCAGTTACCTTTTATTGGAAAGGCTTTTATACAGCCTCAAGGTATTTGAACATTATTTCTAATGACAGTAAATAGGAGACAGATGGCAACTGAAGCCATATCAAAGAGCTAGATAGTCATTACTTTGGTTCGTCTCAGTATATCTTAACCACATATTTATGGCATTTTAACAGAGGCTGAAGTTGGAACACCCGTACAATAACGTTGCATAAAAACCCTAGTAGAGTGATTTTACACACATGCACGATTAACAGGGGTCAATCTGTGGGTCAGATTTGCCCACATACTTTTTCTCTTTACAGACAAACATTTATGACCATAATGTCCAGTTTTTTAAAATTGGGTCCTCCACTCATCCCATTTCAATCTCTCAGAGGACCCACTCGCCCCAAGTAGACACCCAACAGCCACTATACTTTAATTGATAAGGTAATACAAACCAACCACAGTACTTAAGTGGCAGTCATTCTTCAAATGTATGTACAATGTATGTATTCACATTTTTTGGGGTACTTAAGAAGTCGGCACTAAAATGTCCTAATAAGGCATAGCACCTCCAGTACAAAAAGGTAATTTTTTTTGTTAAATGTCTGCTCAGCCCACGTGCTGTATATGTCATGTATACAGTAACTATGTATTTATACTACGAACCTCCCATTCTATGGAATGCCCACCACCCTCATATGTCATGTCTGCTAAAATGTTTTCCTTGGTTCTTCAATGATAAGGTTAACTTTGATTCTATACAAGTAAAGACCAACAAAATCCAATGTATCACATGGAATGTGCACTGGCTCCATGATGGGAAAAAAAGCATATGGTTCACTAACACTTAGAGATTGTCAGCAGAGGTGGTTTTCTTGCAAGAGTTACATTAAAAAAGGAGAAATGTAACATTTAAAGAGGAGCTGTGTTGGAGAGGCCCATGCTAGTGTAACGGATGTGAAATGGCTAGCCAGTTAGCGGTGGTGCGCGCTATTAGCGTTTCAATCGTTGACGTCACTTGCTCTGAGACCTTGAAGTAGTGGTTCCCCTTGCTCTGCAAGGGCTGCGGCTTTTGTGGAGCAATGGGTAACGATGCTTCGTGGGTGTCAGTTGTTGATGTGTGCAGAGGGTCCCTGGTTCGAGCCCGGGTATGGGCGAGGGGACGGACTAAAGTAATACTGTTACACTACCACCTACTGTAGTAACAGCATAAGTGTAGGCATCCTGATAAATAAGAATACAACATTTCCCCATATATCCCAGCACCGGGACCAAGGAGGCCATTTCCTAATTTTGAATTGAACCTTACATGGTGAAAAATACACATTGATTTCATTGTATATCCAAGGGAAAATCTGGAGTTTTTAGATTGAATTTGACATCTCTTGGGGATGTCATTCAAAAACATAATGTTAACTTTCACTGCTATGCGGATGACACACAGCTGTACATTTCAATGAAACATGGTGAAGCCCCAAAATTGCCCTCGCTAGAAGCATGTGTTTCAGACATAAGGAAGTGGATGGCTGCAAACTTTCTACTTTTAAACTCGGACAAAACAGAGATGCTTGTTCTAGGTCCCAAGAATCAAAAAGAGATATTCTGTTGAATCTGACAATTAATCTTAAAGGTTGTACAGTCGTCTCAAATAAAACTGTGAAGGACCTCGGCGTTACTCTGGACCCTGATCTCTCTTTTGAAGAACATATCAAGACTGTTTCAAGGACAGCTTTTTTCCATCTACGTAACATTGCAAAAATCAGAAACTTTCTGTCCAAAAATGATGCAGAAAAATTAATCCATGCTTTTGTCACTTCTAGGTTAGACTACTGCAATGCTCTACTTTCCGGCTACCCGGATAAAGCACTAAATAAACTTCAGTTAGTGCTAAATACGGCTGCTAGAATCCTGACTAGAACCCAAAAATGTTATCATATTACTCCAGTGCTAGCCTCCCTACACTGGCTTCCTGTCAAGGCAAGGGCTGATTTCAAGGTTTTACTGCTAACCTACAAAGCATTACATGGGCTTGCTCCTACCTATCTCTCTGATTTGGTCCTGCCGTACATACCTACACGTACGCTACGGTCACAAGACGCAGGCCTCCTAATTGTTCCTAGAATTTCTAAGCAAACAGCTGGAGGCAGGGCTTTCTCCTATAGAGCTCAATTTTTGTGGAATGGTCTGCCTACCCATGTGAGAGACGCAAACTCGGTCTCAACCTTTAAGTCTTTACTGAAGACTCATCTCTTCAGTGGGTCATATGATTGAGTGTAGTCTGGCCCAGGAGTGTGAAGGTGAACGGAAAGGCTCTGGAGCAACGAACCGCCCTTGCTGTCTCTGCCTGGCCGGTTCCCCTCTTTCCACTGGGATTCTCTGCCTCTAACCCTATTACAGGGGCTGAGTCACTGGCTTACTAGGGCTCTTTCATACCGTCCCTAAGAGGGGTGTGTCACTTGAGTGGGTTGAGTCACTGATGTGATCTTCCTGTCTGGGTTGGCGCACCCCCTTGGGTTGTGCCGTGGCGGAGATCTTTGTGGGCTATACTCGGCCTTGTCTCAGGATGGTAAGTTGGTGGTTGAAGATATCCCTCTAGTGGTGTGGGGGCTGTGCTTTGGCAAAGTGGGTGGGGTTATATCCTTCCTGTTTGGCCCTGTCCGGGGGTGTCATCGGACGGGGCCACAGTGTCTCCTGACCCCTCCTGTCTCAGCCTCCAGTATTTATGCTGCAGTAGTTTGTGTGTCGGGGGCTAGGGTCAGTTTGTTATATCTGGAGTACTTCTCCTATCCTATCCGGTGTCCTGTGTGAATTTAAGTATGCTCTCTCTAATTCTCTCTCTCTTTCTTTCTCTCTCTCGGAGGACCTGAGCTCTAGGACCATGCCTCAGGACTACCTGGCCTGATGACTCCTTGCTGTACCCAGTCCACCTGGCCGTGCTGCTGCTCCAGTTTCAACAGTTCTGCCTGTGGCTATGGAACCCTGACCTCTTCACCGGACATGCAACCAGTCCCAGACCTGCTGTTTTCAACTCTCTAGAGACAGTAGGAGCAGTAGAGATACTCTGAATGATCGGCTTTGAAAAGCCAACTGACATTTACTCCTGAGGTGCTGACCTGTTGCACCCTCTACAACCACTGTGATTATTATTATTTGGCCCTGATGGTCATCTATGAACATTTGAACATCTTGGCCATGTTCTGTTATAATCTACACCTGGCACAGCCAGAAGAGTACTGGCCACCCCTCATAGCCTGCTTCCTCTCTAGGTTTATTCCTAGATTCTGGCCTTTCTAGGGAGTTTTTCCTAGCCACTGTGCTTCTACACCTGCATTGCTTGCTGCTTGGGGTTTTAGGCTGGGTTTCTGTACAGCACTTTGTGACATCAGCTGATGTAAGAAGGGCTTTATAAATACATTTGATTGATTATCCCGGAAGCTTATCGTACTACACCAGCTCTGACACTCTTCGGATGTGGCAGGGCTTGAAAACTATTACAGACTACAAAAAGGGAAGCAGCCAAGAGCTGGCCAGTAACACAAGCCTACCAGACGGGCTAAATAAATTATATGCTCGCTTTGAGGCAGGTTACACTGAAACATGCATGAGAGCATCAGCTGTTCCGGACAACTATGTGAGCATGCTCTCTGCAGTCGATGTGAGTAAGATCTTCAAACAGGTGAAGGGTTTTTATCAAATATGACTAAATAATGTATACATTGGTCGTAGAGTTATAATATGATTCACAGAGTGGTCTGTCGTCTGTTAAAATAATATGTTGGTACATAGGCCAAGTGGTAGGGTCAACAGACAACCCGTGATCACAGTGAAACTAACAACAGGAAATATGTCTGGTCCTCAACCAGGGAGGGGAGAAACCGTTGGGCTGCAGTAGATTGTGCAACATATGGTAGCAGAAGATAAGCAATGTGTATGTGTTGGAATTTAATTGAAAAGCAGCTTTGTCATTGTCTGAGAGGAGGAGGTACATTCATGATGAAATGAGAGGTATATAAACCAATGTACAGGAAATGATAGGCAGAGCTCTCGAGGATAAACGTCACTGACTATTTTTGGCTGGTCTCCGTCTGTTTCATTTCCCCCAGAACCTTACAAAAACTGGGTACAGACTGAGTATTTTAATTGAATTGGTTAATGAATACATAATAATTAAATTCATCTAACAACAGGTCAACATTCACAAGGCCGCAGGGCCCGACGGATTACCGGGACGTGTGCGCCGAGTATGCGCTGACCAACTGGCAAGTGTCTTCACTGACATTTTCAACCTCTCCCTGTCCGAGTCTGTAATACCAACATGTTTCAAGCAGACCACCATAGTGCCTGTGCCCAAAAACACTAAAGATAACCTGCCTAAATGACTACCGACCTGTAGCACTTCACGTCTGTAGCCATGAAATGTTTTGAAAGGCTGGTCATGGCTCACATCAACACCCTTACCCCAAAAACCCTAGACCCACTCCAATTTCCATACCGCACCAACAGATCCACAGATGATGCAATCTCTATTGCACTCCACACTGCCCTTTTACACCTGGACAAAAGGAACAAAAGGATGTGAGTATGCTATTTATTGACGACAGCTCACCGTTCAACACCATAGTGCCCTCAAAGCTCATCACTAAGCTAAGGACCCTGGGAATAAACACCTCCCTCTGCAACTGGTCCTGGACTTCCTGACGGGCTGCCCACAGGTGGTGAGGGTAGGTAACAACACATCCTCCACGCTGATCCTCAACACGGGGGCCCCTCAGGGGTGTGTGCTCAGTCTCCTGACTCCCTATTCACTCATGTTCACTCACTCACGACTACAACACCATCATTAAGTTTGCTGATGACAAGAGTGGTAGGCCTGATCACTGACAACGATGAGACAACCTATAGGGAGGTCAGAGACCTGACCGTGTGGGGCAAGGACAACAACCTATCCCTCAACGTAACCAAGACTAAGGAGATGATTGTGGACTACAGGACAAGGAAGACCAAAAGTGCCCCGATTCTAATCAACGGGCTGTAGTGGAGCAGGTTGAGAGCTTCAATTTCCTTGGCGTCTACATCACCAACAAACTAACATGGTCCAAGCACACCAAGACAGTCGTGAAGAGGGCATGACAAAACCTATTCCCCCTCAAGAGACTGAAAAGATTTGGCATCGGTTCTCAGATCCTCAAAAGGTTTTGGGATTTAACCTTTACTTAACTAGGCAAGTCAGTTAAGAACAAATTATTCTTTACAATGGCGGCCTACTGGGTTAACTGCCTTGTTCAGGGGCAGAATTACAGATTTTTACCTTGCAAGCTCAAGGATTCAATCCAGCAACTTTTCGGTTACTGGCCCAACGCTCTAACCACTAGGCTACCTGTCACCCCAAAGCTGCACCATCGAGAGAATCCTGATGGCTTGCATCACTGCATGGTATGGCAACTGCATGGTATGGCAACTGCTTGGCCTCCGACCGCAAGGCACTACAGAGGATAGTGCGTACGGCCCAGTACATCACCGGGGCCAAACTTCCTGCCATCCAGGACATCTATAACCAGGCGGTGTCAGAGGAAGGCCCTAAAAATTGTCAATGACCCCAGCCACCCTTGTCATAGACTGTTCTCTGCTACCGCACGGCAAGAGGTTTCTAAACAGCTTCTAACCCCAAGCCATAAGACTCCTAAACAGCTAATCAAATGGCTACCCAGAATATTTGCATTGCCTCCCCCCCCCCCCCCCCCCCCTCATACGCTGCTGCTACTCTGTTATTATCTATGCATAGTCACTTTACTAAGTCTACCTGCATGTACATATTACCTCAATTACCTCGACACCGGTGCCCCCACACATCGACTCTTTACCGGTACCCCTTGTATCTAGCCCCGCTATTGTTATTTACTGCTGCTCTTTAATTATTTGTTATTCTTATGGAATTGGAATTGGAGTGGGTCTAGGGTATCCGGGATAATGGTGTTGATGTGAGCCATGACCAGCCTTTTCTAAGCACTTCATGGCTACCAACGTGAGTGCTACCGGCGGTAATCATTTAGGCAGGTTACCTTCGCTTCCTTGGGCACAAGGACTATGGTGGTCTGCTTGAAACATGTAGGCATTACAGACTCGGTCAGGGAGAGGTTGAAAATGTCAGTGAAGACACTTGCCAGTTGGTCCGCGCATGCTTTGAGTACATGTCCTGGTAATCAGTCTGGCCCTGCGGCTTTGTGAATGCTGACCTGTTTAAATGTCTTGCTCACATTGGCTACCAAGAGCGTTATCACACAGTCGTCCGGAACAGCTGGTGCTCTCATGCATGCTTCAGTGTTGCTTGCCTCTAGGCGAGCATAAAAAAGGCATTTAGCTTTCCCTCTGTAGTCCATAATAGTTTTCAATCCCTGCCATATCCGACGAGTGTCAGAGCTGGTGTAGGATTCAATCTTAATCCTGTATTGACGCTTTCCCTTTTTGATGGTTAGACTGAGGGCGTAGAGGGATATCTTATAAGCTTCTGGATTAGTGTCCCACTCCTTGAAAGCGGCAGCTCTAGCCTTTAGCTCGATACGGATGTTGCCTGTAATCCATGGCTTCTGGTTGGAATATGTACGCACGGTCACTGTGGGGATAACGTCGTCGATGCACTTATTGATGAAGCAGATTACTTAGGTGGAATGCTATTGGATGAATCCCGGAACATATTCCAGTCTGTGCTAGCAAAACAGTCCTGTAGCGTAGCAGCCGCGTCATCTGACCACTTCCGTATTGAGCGAGTCACTGGTACTTCCTGCTTTAGTTTTTGCTTGCACACAGGAATCAGCAGTATAGAATTATGGTCAGATTTGCCAAATGGAGTGCCAGTGACAGATTTGTATGCGTCTCTGTGTGTGGAGTAAAGGTGGCCTATAGTTTTTTTCATCTGGTTGCACATGTGACATGCTAGTAGAAATGAGGATGAATGAATGAATGAAGTTTGCCTGGGGATTTGGGCCCATTCCCGAGAAAGCAGTATATCTCTTGAGTCAGACTCATTATAGAAAGTGAGTAATCGATATTCTGATGTCCAGAAGATATTTTTGGTCATAGGAGACGGTAGCAGCAATATTATGTTTCATAATAATTTTAAAAACGCGGGAAAAAACTAACCAAATAGCACAGTTGGTTTGGAGCCTGTAAAATGGCAGCCATCCCCTCCGACGCCATTCTAAGACAGTAATGAAATTACTGTTCACAAAAATGTACGCTTAATCCAGTACAAACTGTTGCATATAATATATTATACAAAAAATGTATTATACAAAATTCGCAAATTCTACAGGGCAACACTAGAGTCAGATGTCTTAAGTGGGACGCTAGCATCCCACCTCACCAACAGCCAGTGAAATTGCAGGGTGCCAAATTCAAAACCACAGAAATCTCATAATTAAAATTCCTCAGACATACAAGTATTAAACACCATTTTAAAGATAATCTTCTTGTTAATCCAGCCACAGTGTCTGATTTCAAAAAGGCTTTACGGCGAAAGCACACCTTGCGATTATGTTAGGTCAGTGCCTGGCCACAGAAAACCATACATTCATTTTCCAAAGAAGGAGAGGTTTCACAAAAGACAGAAATAGCGTTAAAATTAATCACTAACCTTTGATGATCTTCACCGGATGGCACACCCAGGAGTCCATGTTAGACAATAAATGTGTGTTTTGTTCGATAAAGTACATCTTTATGTCCAAAAACCTCGTTTGAAATTGGTGCGTTATGTTCAGAAATACATTGTCTCAAACAAACATCCGGTAAAAGTGCAGAGAGCCACATCAAATTACAGAAATACTCATCATAAACATTGATAAAAGATACAAGTGTTAAACATACAATTAAAGATAAACTTATCCTTAATGCAACCGCTGTGTCAGATTTTACGTTTTACGTAAAAGCACACCATGCAATTATGTTAGGTCAGCGCCTAGCCACAGAAAACCATACAGCCATTTTCCAACCAAGGAGAGGTGTCACAAAACTCAGAAATAGCATTATAAATATTCACTTACCTTACCGATCTTCAACGGAATGCACTCCCAGGAATCCCAGTTCCACAATAAATGTTTGTTTTGTTCGATAAAGTCCATCATTTATGTCCAAATACCTAATTTTTGTTTGTGCGTTTAGTCCAGTAATCCAAATGCACAATGCGCGGGCACTAAGTCCAGACGAAAAGTCAAAAAAGTTACAATAACGTTCATAGAAACATGTCAAACGATGTATAGAATCAATCTTTAGGATGTTTTTATCATAAATCTTCAATAATATTCCAACCGGACAATTCCTTTGTCTTTAGAAATGAAAGGGAACACAGCTCACGCTCACAGCCGCGCACGTGACTTAGCTCATGGCATTCTGCCAGACCCCTGATTCAAACAGCTCTTATTCGCTCCCCCTTCATAGTAGAAGCCTGAAACAATGTTTTAAAGACTGTTGACATCTAGTGGACATCTTAGGAAGTGCAATATGACCCCATAGACACTGTATATCACTACAAACCTCAGATTTCCCAATTCCTGGTTGGATTTTTTTCTCAGGTTTTTGCCTGCCATATGAGTTATGTTATACTCAAAGACATCATTCAAACAGTTTTAGAAACTTCAGAGTGTTTTCTATCCAAATCTACTAATTATATGCATATTCTAGCTTTTGGGCCGAAGTAGCAGGCAGTTTACTCTGGGCACCTTGTTCATCCAAGCTACTCAATACTGCCCCCCAGTCCCAAAGAAGTTCAAACTAACAGTGATTCAATAATCAATGCTTTCTGGGAATGCTACAAAGTCCAAAAGTTATGGGCGGCGCTAGATAGTTGGCTGTCAGAAGTATTGCAATGTAAAGTTACTTTTAATCCGTCTGTCTGCATATTTCAAGACATGACATGAGCTGGACGATTCTCTTCTCATCACTCATCTTGAAAAAAAATGTATATTAAAAAAATGGACATCAATTAATCCGCCATCATTAACAAAATGTAAAAATCGAATGATTAATTATTAAAATAGCATGGGGGCGACCGAGAAAAACGAATTGGTACAATTTAAAGCCATGTGGCAAACAATAATGCAGGCACTAGTGATGGAGGTGTAAGCATTTTTTCACCTTTATTTAACCAGGTAGGCCAGTTGAGAACAATTTCTCATTTACAACTGCGACCTGGCCAAGATAAAGCAAAGCAGTGCGACAACAACAACATCACAGAGTTACACATTGGATAAACAAACGTGCAGTCAATGACACAATAAAAAAAAAATCTATTTACAGTGAGGTGCAGAACTGGGCAGAGGAGATGTAGTAGTTGGTTATGTGCGTCTGTAAATTGTTGTTTGTACGTGTGTGATTGTATTTGGTGTGGAAAAAATAAGACAAATAAATTAAAATAAAGAAATCGGCCGAGTCGAATGACAAAAGCGGGCCGGGCATGGGGAGAGAATGATAGAACGTAGGTTCTTGTTATCTGTGAAAGCTATTGTAAGGGATTTAAAGAGACTTGGATTTAAAGAGACTTGGAGAGAGAGAGAGAGAGAGAGAGAGAGAGAGAGAGAGAGAGAGAGAGAGAGAGAGAGAGAGAGAGTGCAGTCCACAGATGGTAGTGTCATCAGGTTTAGCTAGCTCCTGGTCACTGAGTTGGAGTCCAGAGCCCAGTAAGGCAGCTAACACTTATGCTTATTTATGATGGGAAGGAAAGGACCAGACTTGACTACTCCTGGCTTGGTTCTCTCCTCCAGGAACCCAGCGCCATGGCTGACCTCTCAGTCACTTCCTCATGCTGTGACGTTCGTCTGTTGGTCCCCTGGATGTTTATTAATGATTGCTATCCCAGAAACAACGGAAGCAGTTATCACAGAACCTCGAAAGTGAACAATGAGAATCTACTGTATACTGCACAATACCTAACACCAACATTCATTGACAATACAGGACTGTTTTGCCAATTTCTTTTGAAATAATAATTGGCGACTTTGGGGGTGAAAATGGGGAATGGGGAGGAAAGAAGAGATCAAGGATCAGAGGAGGAAGAGGAAAGATGATGGCGTAGAGAGAGAATAAAATCAGAAGAATGGAGTGAATTTACAGCTTGTTGTTATGAGAGGATGTTGAGGTTAACCCTAAGCCTAAGAGATGAGGTGATGGAGGCTGACGGTGCAGGTTGAGGTCATGGTTGACTCCTGATTGTAACTCCAGACTGTGTGTGTGTGTGTTCATGCGTGCCTGTGTGCGTCATCTAGACACAATGGATGAGACAGACAGAGCCTCATCTCCCAGGCTCCACCACCATATCCTCTCTCGTATGGTCAACATATCCCAGGCAGTTTCCTGGAAAGCAACAGGATTCTGGATGCAGAGAATATGTCGTGAGCAACATGCATGGGGCTCATTCAAAAGTTCCATAAGCAAAGGCTGTGCTCAGGTATTTCAGAAGACTATTGGATTTTGGCATGTGGCCTCCTGGTTCGGATATCAAACTGTGTGGCTTGTGGCTTGGTCTTGTGGCTCCCTGTTTAACCATCTGAGACAGTCAGACAGATTTAGCCTACTGTAAGCAAGGGGAATACTGACACCTAGTGAAGGTAAAATAGAACTAGAGGGATATTTTACAGTTCTCCATTACCTTGTACAGTAAGTATATCAATAACTTGGGTGTTACACTGGTTTTAACGCAGAATGTCAACAGTGAGACATAGGTTGACTGAAATTAAAGCTCCTTAACCCGATGTTTATTTATCTTGCCCTGTCACCCTACCTCATCTCTCAGATCCGAAGGCCCATGAGTGATCCCATGACATTATTTATACTTAGGATTTATAAATAGGATGACACAACTGTATGAATGAAACAGCATAGCAACAGAGTGTGTACTGATCAGATCACCCACACAGCGGTAAACAGACAGATAAATGTAATGTTATTGTAAGCAGTATTGACTCCTCAACTGTTGGGTGTGGTCACTAAGCGAACATAATACCACTACAGGTGAGGTGACAGTTGCCTCTGACATCATCCCCAAGTGAGGAAACACAGGTAACTAACAGTAACACACCTTTGGGAAAAGGTGATGCTACAGTATTCTCAGTTGGATGACGACACCTATCTACCTGTTTTGGATAAACAGGTAGGTTGTTAGGCATTATTGTATTCTGTCAGGATCTGCCCTTAGCTTGGCTCCCCAACACAGCATCATGGAAGGATAGCAACACGTTGTCATCTGACTATAAAAACTTGGCAGATGAGTGATTGCCTTTAGGGGCAGAGTTTCCTGAACAAATCCGTCAATGAACATAATCAGCAGATGTCATCTACTGTATGTACCTGTATGTGCTCTATCACTGTCTTTACATCATAGAAATTAGTCAACCAACAGACAGTAATGACGATTTTCTAATAATTTATCTTGCTCTAAATTAATGAATTAATGAGTGAACGAACAACTCGTAAATCGTCAAATAAAATTAAATGTTATTTGTCACTTGTGCCGAATAAAAAGGGTGTAGACTTTACCGGGAAATGCTTGCTTACGAACTGTTCAACGATGCAGAGTTAAAAAATAATAATAAAATGAAAAATATAGTAACACAAGGGGAATAAAATGCACAAGAATGGAGCCATTTACAGGGAGAACCAGTACCAAATCAATGTGCAGGGGCACGAGGTATGAGGTAGATACACTACATGAACAAAAGTATGTGGACACCTGCTTGTCGAAAAACATGGGCATTAATATGGTGTTGCCACTGTCCCTTTGCTGCTATAACAGCCTCCAGTCCTCTGGGAAGGCTTTCCACTAGTCTTTGAAAAGTTGCTGTGGAGACTTCCTTCCATTCAGCCACAAGAGCATTACTGAGGTCGGGCACTGACATTGGGCGATTAGGCCTGGCTCTCAAACGGCATTACAATTCATCCCAAAGGCGTTCGATGGGGTTGAGGTCAGGGGTCTGTGCAGGCCAGTCAAGTTCTTCCACACTGATCTCTACAAACCATTTCTGTATGGGCCTCGCTTTGTGCAAGGGGGCATTGTCATGATGAACAGGAAAGGGCCTTCCCCAAACTGTTGCCACAAAGTTGGAAGCTTAGAATATCATTGTTGCTGGAAGGTTAAGATCTATCCTTCACTGGAACTAAGGGGCCTAGCCCGAATGATAAAAAAGCCCCAGACCATTATGCCTCCTCCACCAAACTTTACAGTTGGCAATATGCATCTGGGCAGGTAGCGTTCTCCTGGCATCCGCCAAACCCAGATTAGTCCATCTGACTGTCAGATCGTGAAGCGTGACTCTTTACTCCAGAGAAGGCGTTTCCACTGCTCCAGAGTCCAATGGCGGCAAGCTTTACACCACTCAGCTGACGCTTAGCATTGTGCATGGTGATCTTAGGCTTGTGTGCGGCTGTTCGGCCATGGAAACCTATTTCATAAAGCTCCCAACAAACAGTTATTGTGCTGACATTGCTTCCAGAGGCAGTTTGGAACTCGGTAGTAAGTGTATCAAACGAAGACAGATGATTTTTACACGCTTCAGCACTCTGTGATCGCGTTCTGTGAGAGTATGTGGCCTACCACTTTGTGGCTGAGCCGTTGTTGCTCCTAGATGTTTCCACTTCACAATAACAGTACTTACAGTTGACTGGGCAACTTTAGCACGGCAGAAATTTGACGAACTGACTTGTTGGAAAGGTGGTATCCTATGACGATGCCACATTGAAAGTCACTGAGTTCTTCAGTACGGGCCATTCTACTGCCAATGTTTGTCTATGAGTGAGAGTGTCAGTGTAGTGTGTGTGAGTGAGTGTCTATATACTGTGTATATATATAGGAGTGTGAGTGTGCATAGAGTCAGTGGAAGATAGACCGAGTACAGATAGTCCGGGTAACCATTTAATGAACAATTTAGCAGTCTTATGGCTTGGGGGTAGAAGCTGTCTCGGAGCCAGTTGGTCAAAGAGCTGATGTTTCATAAATATATGGTTCTTACAGCCGTCTAACCTGCTGGTTTTTTGATTGTGACTAATATATCTCCATGGTCATCTAGTTTAGTGGTGATATACTGTAGGTCGAATAAGAATGCCTTAGTATATTGAATCCTGAGCAGTGATTGGCCCATTGCCAGGAAGGAGAGAACAGTGATTCACCCGTAGCCAGGAAGGAGTCAGGATGGGATTTCCTGTTGGCTCCTTTGTAGTGTCAGACAGATACAGGGCCCAGTGTGCCTCAGGTGTCAGTCCTGCAGTGTCTACAGTACCCCACCTGCTACAAGACCAAGGCCAGACAGTAGCCTGCACTATAGGCCAGACAGTACTCTCAGTACCCTCCACTGATTAAAAGAGACTAGAGAAGAGATGGCACTGACATTGACTGAGAATATCCTTTTGTAGGTCTATTGAGGCTGTTTTTTAATCAGGGATCCATTGATGTGGGCTTTAGAAGTAATAAGGGTCCTTTGTTTCTGAAATTAGTTTTTTTCATGTGGTTTTTATGATAAAAAAATAGGCTAAAGACACAGATACTTTACATCCTGTGGATTGACTATCAGAGGATGTCTCGTTCTGATATGTGAATGAGTGTCAGATGCCTGTGCTGTTGTGGCCTTAATTAAAGATGGATGCTGCAATGTTAGGGACTTTTTGGTCAGTTTTCCAAAATGATTAACTGGTCTGTCTCCATCCCTTCTCTCATTCTATGCTCTAGGATGCTCTTTGATCTCTCCTCTGGTTGTTTGTCTCTTTACGATGTCAGTCACAACCATCCCTCTCTCTCTCTCCCTCTGATGACATCCCTCTTTTGAAGAAGGGAAAATGTTTGAAGCCACTGCTACTCCTTGATAAGAAGTTGAAATTCCACTGCAACAAGAAAAGGTCCTAAAACACAAAAAGCTACATTTTCTCTCTGCCATCAACACTCTCTCACACCTGAGCTAAGCCCACATCACAACACAAATCACCACTCTCCTCAAGACTTCAAAGTCCATTTTGAAGTCAAAGACCACGGCCAGGTGAGAAAGGAATCAATTCATTATTCATCTTTTGAAACCATTTAGTTTAAACCCATGTCATTTTGTGCCCCAAAGACAAACTACAAAGCCATGATCAAATTAACTATAAAGAGAGTTTGATGTCACAGGTTCATCTGTTGTGTTCTGCTGCCAGCCAGCCTCTCTTAAACCTCAAAGACTGCCCGGCCTGTCGTAGGTGTAGACCATGTCACACTGCCTCCGCTCCCTCTGCCCACTTCCTCCTCGCTTCGATAGCCATCGACACACAGAGCCTGCGGGCCTAGTTAGTGCTCCTTCCTGTATTTAATTAAGAGTGCTGACAGGTCAGGAGCGTGAACGTCCTCATGCGCCTCCTCCTGCCGTCCTCCTCCTCTCAGCTGCCCGGGAGCGGGTGGCTGCGTGTCAAAGTCCACTTTGTTCACCCACCATATTGGATCTGCCATGAAGCATCCTGAGCCAATGCCTGTCCCTACTGACCTGAGAAATTGTCTATAGAATAAAGTCAATGAAGACCAAGTCCTGCAATGACTGTTGCTTGTGCCTACATGTGTCTCTCTGTCTGTCTGCCTGCCATGGAAAGAACTGGAGCAAAGATAAGGTCAAGTTGTGCTATTAATACTGTACTGTTATTTTGAACGAGATGATATCTCTGATCGACGACTCCCACCTAACTGTCTGAACGCAACTGCACTTGTTGATGTACCACTCAGACAATAACGAACACCCAGCGCCTGAGGCTGTACTCCACTCTGTCAGGCCATCTGTAACCCACAGGCCTATACCCCCCACATCAACCATGACCCAATTGGGTACAAAACATGTATCATATTAACAAACATGCACAAGTTTGAGGTGCCCAGGCTCCATTGATATTGAGTCTGTTCAATGTTTGCTTCTTCTGCAAACCAGCAGACAGTGGCCACTGGCCTTTGTAGCTCTGTGTTGCCAGAGAGAGATAAAGAGGGCACTGCGTTATCAAACTGTACACACAGAGCATGGGCAGGGGGTTTCTCTCTAGGAGAGGGTGGAGTTAGTTAGCCTGATTATAATGTTCCCATGAAAACAGAAATGCAGCTTGAAACTATAATGATTCACTAAGCCTGGCCATTTCCATGGAAAGAGATGGTGCTTTCTACATAGGATCCCCTGCAGGGGGTTACAAAAGCGGTTAGTCGGGCGGAAGGTAATTTAGTGGTTAGAGTGTTGGGCCAATAACCAAAAAGTTGTTGGATCGAATCCCCGAGCTGACAAGTTAAAAATCTGTAATTTGGCCCCTGAGCAAGGCAGTTAACCCACTGTTCCCCGGGCGCCGAAGATGTGGATGTCGATTATGGCAGCCCCTGACACCTCTCTGATTCAGAGGGGTTGGGTTAAATGCGGAAGACACATTTCAGTTGAAGGCATTCAGTTCTACAACTGACTAGGTATTCCCCTTTCCCATTTAACCCCTCCAAAATAACTACCCTTTCCTGTTTAACACCCCTGTGTCATATACTGTAATTCACTACTACTGTACATGACCCACTGACATGCCTTACCAATCAATGTCAACAAATTCCAAAATATCTTAATAAATCCTAGAAAATAAATGTACGGTAATAATAATGATAAAATATATGCATTTTGGGCCTCCCGGGTGGCGCAGTGGTTAAGGGCGCTGTACTGCAGTGCCAGCTGTGCCACCAGAGACTCTGGGTTTGCGCCCAGGCTCTGTCGCAACCGGCCGCGACCGTGGGGCGATATACAATTGGCCTAGCGTTGTCCGGGTTAGGGAGGGCTTGGCCGGTAGGGATATCCTTGTCTCATCGCGCACCAGCGACTCCTGTGGTGGGCCGGGCGCAGTGCACGCTAACCAAAGTTGCCAGGTGCACGGTGTTTCCTCCGACACATTGATGCGTCTGGCTTCCGTGTTGGATGCGCGCTGTGTTAAGAAGCAGTGTGGCTTGGTTGGGTTGTGCATGACTTTCAACCTTTGTCTCTCCCGAACCCGTACGGGAGTTGTAGCGATGAGACAAGATAGTAGCTACTAAACAATTGGATACCACGAAAAAGGGGTAAAAAATAAAAATAAAAAAATAAAATATATATGCATTTTAGAAGACAACAAGCGAATTACAGTCATGCATAAAGGACTTTTACAGGACTTTTACCAGAGATTCATATTGGACACCTGTTTAATCCCCTACCCAGTGTGGGGTCATCAGGTCTACCTACATACAGCCGTTTGAGTCCTGGGAAAACCCCCTCTACTAGAACAAGTTGGCTTTGTGAGATATACTGTAGCTTGACAGGTGAACAAGCTGAAAGCTTAAAAAAAAAGAAAAATGATGTTGTAGTATTCATCATCAAAAGTTGTTGCCCTCCTCTTTCTCTTACCGATCTCATCTTCTTCCTCATCATCAACACCATCATCTCCACCATCACCAAAACAATTCCCAAAACACATCCCCCTGCATCAGTACGATGGGAAAGCTAGGTTCTCTCTGTCTAATCTGGAATAATGATGCAAATGATTTTTTTTTAAACGTCCAGCCAATAATTTGCATTTACACAAAGCAAAAAGACTGCCTCAGAGGCACTTCAATGACTGGGTTATCACATCTGAACTTCTATAGGACTGGCACAGAGTTAGATTGTAAGGGGCTGAAGTTTGGTATCATGAACACTGTTCACTTCAACTCCTGGATACATTAAGAGAATACCCTTTAAGATCCTTGTGTGGATAACTAGGCCTACACGATGGAAGCAGGTACGCTCATGGAGGGTACGGTACAGTATATTTTCTCATGTTTCATCTCAACATGGAAAGGCCTTTGTGCAAAACATTTTCAAACAATAATTGTTTATGTTTAGTGGCCGTATAAAAGAGCGTGGCTAAGTCCTTATTATAGATTTAATTGACGTTGAAGCCATGTTAGGTTACAACTGAGGAAAAACAACATGTATGTTTTGTGTTCTGATGGCATTTGTTCAATGCCTTAAAATATTTTGCTTAAGGTTTAGCATATTATATTACTGGTATCTGGTAACTTTGAAGTTTAAGCCACTAGGGCTCACCGTTAGCCAACTGAATAAATCAAAATGACATTTTCCATGTCAATATTTAATTTATTTCTCAATTTCTTCCCCATAACACTTTTTATGGATCTGTAACATTTCTGAGTAGCAAGAAATAGCCTACCATTTCTTAGAATGACTGCTGACATCACTGTTATATCATTGATGTACGGCCTAGTATATCACTGGGGCCAAGCTTCCTGCCATCCAGGACCGATATACTAGACTGTGTCAGAGGAAAGCCCCAAAAATTGTCAAAGACTCCCAAGTCATAGACTGTTCTCTCTGCTACCGCACGACATTCGGTACCGGAGCGCCAAATCTAGGACCAACAGGCTCCTTAACAGCTTCTACCCTCAGTTATAAGACTGCTGAACAATTAATCAAATGGCCACCCGAACTATTTACATTGACCCCCCCATTTGTTTTTATACTGCTGCTCCTCGCTGTTTATTATCTATGCATAGTCACTTCACCCCTACCTACCTCGACTAACCTGTACCCCCGCACATAGACTCGGTACAAGTACCCCCTGTAATCTAGCTTCGTTATTAATATTTAATTGTGTTACTTTTTATTATTATTTCATTTGGTAAATATTTTCTTAACTCTTTCTTGAACTGCACTGTTGGTTAAGGATTTGTAAGTAAGCACTTCACAGTAAGGTTGTATTCAGCGCATCAGACAAATAAAGTTTGATTTGATTTTGTTTAGGCGTATCTTGCATCTCCTAGACTGTATTATCTAAAATTATTTTATCTGAAATTAAATCATATGACAGGGTGGGTTCCATCTAACTTCTCCCATGATCTCATGGTATGGAAACTAGAACATCACAAGGGATGAAAGAAATCAGATTGGACAATGCCAATGCACGTTGTAGCCATTGTTAATATAATATCTCAAATAGGGACTTTCTGTATCATATCTTTTCTTTTGACAGTCCTGAGGAAAATATGCTGCCAAAAAAGTATTATTTTGTCCCGCAGCTCTTGCATAATATTCATGTTGTCTCATTTGAAACCCTGATGAAAAACTTATTACATTTGGAGCTACTAGACTGAGCAGATTTTCCTTTTCATTTGATTGTACAATGTGTCTAGAGAGAGAGAGAGAGAGAATATCCTGCCTGTAGGCTACTAATATATTGACCAATACATACAGGTCAAATGTTTAATAACATTATCATAACAATGATCATGAATTAATATTCTCTGGATAAACAGGTTATGACTCTCCCGTGGTTTCTTTGCAGAATACTCCAAAAGAGTGTACCAGGGTGTCAGGGTCAAACACACTGTCAAAGACCTTCTGGCAGAGAAGAGGCAGAGACAGACAAGTGTTCCCAGGTTCAACGTGAGTTTACTTTTCAGGCTTGTCCTCTTTTGCTCCCATCCATTTTCTCTGTTTCGGTCTTTCGCTCCCTAGTCGCCTCTCAGATTATTTACATTCTGTATCGTCTTTCTTTCAATTAAACAATCAACGTGACCACCACCGACCACACAAAGGAAATACCCATGGAGAGAGTGTGTGAGAGAGTGAAAGTGTGTGCTCCCAAGAGGCTTCGGTTGACAGTAGGCTACATCCCTGCTGGGCTTTCTGTGGTAGCACTAGCAGGTCACCTATCAGAATCCTGAAATCAGACACACCTGCCAATGCTACTAGCCTTCTCCCCAGCAGATCATTTCAGACAAGCAAGCCATTGTTGGGCCCCAGGCAGTTAAGCTGAGGTTAGGCCATCTCTAAACCCAGGCCTAGATCAAACAGGGAAAGACAACAAGCTCCTTTCATCAGTCACCACCAAATCATAAAATGGCTGCTCGTTTTCAGTTGGGGACAGGTCAGTCTGATGACCGATCACAAAGAGCTCGACTCTTTTTCATTAACTCTCAATGGGAATGGGGACTGTTTAAATAAACTGATGTATTGTCAATTGACATATATTTGTATTCTCATAGATATGGTTGGTCATTGTTGGCTGGCTGAAAAGCTTGGTTCACGCACCTCTATGAAAATAGAATGCAGATACATGGTTGGTCATTGTTGGCTGCCTGAAAAGCTTGGTTCACATGTGCGTCTTATGACAGTTTATGTGAAACCATTTCAAATGGTTCATGCAGCAGAGCATGAGGGAATTTACCTAGTTCTGCTATTACCCTGTAATCATACCGTCCAAACAGTTGAGAAGAATAACAAAACCTGTGTGAAGGAGAATTTTGGTGGTGATTTGAATAAAATGGACTAACTGGAAGGACAATTGATTTATTCTAAACGGAATGATAGACTGGGGTCATTTTGCCCGTGCATTGCTACTCAGAGTAATTGGAAAATACAAGTCCATTTAACACTCATATATTTTTCACTAGTCAAGTGTTTAGATAGGTATGGTATAATTAAATAAACCAGTCCAACTCTGCAGGTGTGATGTCTTCTCAGTCAGTATTGGCTCTGTATTCTGTCTGTGCTGTAGTATACTAGTTTGTGCATCAAACACATTTATTTATAAAGCCATTTTTACATCAGCAGATGTCACAAATGGTTTATACAGAAACCAAGCCTAAAACCCCAAAGAGCAAGCAACGTGTACTCACTAGGGAAATGGCACTTGGAGGGGGTAGGGCACATCCCAATGGCGAATTGGCAAATTACATTCAAATTTTTACCCACAACATTTGCCTGCCTGCCCTCCATTCCGCCTCCTTCCCTCCCCCTCGGTCTCACTCAGTCTCTCCCATTCTCTCTCATGCTCATTGCTTACTTCCTCTCACTCTGTCTCACCGGAATTGTGCTTGATCCAAGTTCAGTGCATTGTTTTGCATAATGCGCGCACACACACACACACAAGTGGTGCCAGTGTGGTAGGTAGTACTCATCAGTCTCTGTCTCACCAGCAGGCTGGGACAAGTAATTCCCAGGCAGCCTTTGTGCAGATGCCAGGTGAGTCTATTGTTGGAGCCTATTGTAATAATCACTATGGCTGAAGCTTTTTACCACAGCATACAGTATGTGGGGTTCATATGTAAATATACCTGCTCCTATTTAGCTCAATTGGTAAGAACATGGCGCTAGCAACGCCAGGGTCATGGGTTCAAGTCTGGCTGGGATCACATATACTAAAATGTATGGACACACAGTAATTTAAGTCTCTTTGGATAAAAGTATCTTCTAAATGGTATATATTATGGGGGGGGGGGGTTCCACTGTTACACTGGAAGCTTCACCTCTAGACTCTTTCTACAGGATCCCATATGCTTCCTGGTTACTATAGCATGAGGAGGCCCCCCTACCTGACTGACTCAGACTTCAGCCCGTCCACTAAACAGTACTCCTCAGATCCCTACAGCTCAGCCCTGGGGGGAAAGGCCCTCTCCTTCGACCACACCTCCACTTACCCTGCCTATATTGACAGCTACTATACACCCGAGTCATTTGGGGACTACCGTGGTGCCACAGCCTTCTCTACCAGCGGAGGATCCCTCTTCCCCACCTCGTCTCTACCTCATCTGCTACCACCTCTCCCTGGGGAATCATCAAATCTCCTCTTGGTACAAACACATTTCACCTTAACTGCTATGGAGACAGTTTAAAAAATAACAGAGAGACAGAGAGTCTTCCTTTAGTGTGTCACAGTGCATTTCAGCTGCTGTCTTATAAAACGTAAAGGTCTCCCTTTACGGTCAAGTCAAGTGTAAGACCTTTAAGTTGTAAAAGACACCAGTCAGTCCTCAAATGCTTCTCCATTACTTTCATATTTGTTTTATCATCACAACCTCTGAGTATTATGTGAATACAGTAGATCTGTGTTGCTCTCTTAACCTTCCCCTCACTGTTCTCATATGTCTTCCCTCAAAAGAGAGACTCTTGGGAGCAGTCTGACGGACACTCAATGAGCCAGGATGAGGTCCCAGTGCCCACCACAGCCACCTCTGGCCTGGCTTCACCTGACACTGACAGCCCCTCCCTCTATCGGCTGATACCTGGCCGTAGTGGAGGATCCACCCTGTCCGGCTCCCAGCCCTACTCTCTACACCCCCTGGAAGAGGTGCACTACCCTGGTGCCTCGTACAGCCCCTCATCCAGCTACCCCTCCAGTTACACATATTTGACCTCCCCGGGGGAGACTTCAGGGGTCAAGGTATCACCTGTGCCCTCAGAGGACCCTGGCAGTGTAGCCGTCACCCTCAGTGATGCCTCGTGGGCCAAGGATGACGGGACTGGCTCTTGGTTGCCATATGAACCCAGGAAGGCCTATTGATACGCATGGACACTGACTGAGACACGAACTGACATGTTGTTGTGGACATTAATGGATAGCTACAGTACAGTTCACTTCAGAGTCACTACCACAGAGAATGTGGCTGAATGTGGATGTGGGTTTGTTATACAATATAATTATATACTTTGTATTCCGTTTGACCTGTATATAAACATTTAATTGTGCAAATGATAAAATACAGATATAAATCTTTGATTGTGACATATGTGTCTGTGTTTTATAACTCTCTGTCTGTCTGTCTGTCTCTGTGTGTGTGTGTTTATAACCATTTAAAAACATTATTCAAGAAGCTAGTATGAAAATGCACCATTAGGCCTACCTCTTTTGGGAGCATTGTAACAACATGGATGAGACAATAGAGGTCGCCTTAGACCAGGAAAAAACGCTTCTCTTTTTGAGATGCATATTTGAATATTCAAATACATACCCCACAATCATTGTTAATCGTTATGACGACAAGGTTGTACACTGTGTATATATATGAATCACAAAACGCAGAAGTAAATACAGAATAAATACAACGGACCTGTATTTCTGGTTCACGTCTTAGCCACGTTTGGAGGTCCTACCTCGTGTTTCGTTTGTTTCAATTGAGTGAGTTGATCCAGCACCTTGCCGCTGTCCACTGACTGAATCCTCTACCTGATCGGCTTTGCACTGCATTCTTCTCAGTTTTGTGTCTCCAAGCAAAATGTCGGGTGGTGAGTTATTTTATATTTTGATAACTGTGTATTGGTTGGCTGAAAAAGCATCAGCAAGTAAGTAAGTGAAATGAAATAAAATAAGTTGAGGACGTTGTTATTCTCATGCTCAAACTCATTTAAATGGATCATTGGCAGGAAATTACTGAAGTGTAGCCTAATGTTAAGATTCGGTCGACAATAAGGCTGGCGGCATATTCACCAATTACGGATTTAAGTGCGCAAAAAAAGAAACTAAGCACATTGCGTAAAATGGATAGGCTATCAAACTTCAGCACCTGCGTAAATGCATTAGTGAGAAGGCCGCGGGAAAAGCCATTTTCCTATGTATAAATATACTAATTTCCTTGACACAGAAAAGCCAAAGGTCTACGAAGGTGTTCGGGTGAAGATCACGGTAAAGGAATTGCTGGAAAAGCGCAGAGCTCGTCAAATGAAATTGTCATCGGTAAGCTGAGATCCTTCGTTCCAAAACCAGAGAAAGAACACACATGCTCGCTCTCGCCATCATCATCATTTCCACTTTAAATAACTTTGCAAAAAAGTAACGTGCAGTAAAATATGATAAGATAAACTTCACAACGCACCTTTACTATGTGGTATATTAAACATACGATTTTGTGTAAAATAACACATTTTTGATATCTTACAGGAATGTGCAAACTCTTGGTATCAAGATGCTGTTGCCACACCTTCCTTAAGTCTGGTGCCAGAGCCAAGTGCACAACCCTGGCCCTGTGAGGACAACCCCAGTGACTATGGGACAGAGTGTCTCTCATTATACAGTGATAACTTCAGCTCGGCTCAACAGACTGAACCTGCAGCATACAGTGAACCCTGCAACTACACTCATCAACAGCCCTGGTCCCTTGGACATATATTGCACAAGGACTATAGGGAAGGACAGGTACGCATAATGGCCATTCACACAGTGATATCCTTTAGCTTCCTCCCCTGTTTTTTCCCCCTTCTTAAATGCTTATGTGGTGGATCTAGCGCTAATTCCCTCTGTTCTAGCTGTAGGCTAATTGATTATCTTCCTAGATGTCTAGGACTGTTAAATAGCCTCTTTGAATGTTCCCAAGTCTTGAATATCCCTTTCGGAATGTGGCGCCTTGAAAGCGCCTTGGCTAAGGCATATTTGGTTGTCTGAAAGGACACACTACGACTTTTTAAATGCCGCAGCGAAGACTTCTCTGGAAATAGTGTAGTTTCGAAGCGCCACCGAACAGGGGTGTAACGTGTCTGGGAAGGAATGATGCTTCTGAAGGGGGTCTAACGTCCATCAAGGCATCCAGCACTGTCAATCAAATTATCTTGAGCTGTCTGCATGTTGCCTGCGTGCAGACCACTAGATCCTAAGAGAATTACTTTGAAGTCGTTAAATACAATGACTTTCCAATACATTTAGTAAGAAAGAAAACACATATCTACCCTACCATTAAAAAAACAGAAAGGCAACACAACAGCACATCAATATGTAAGGTTTATTGTTGTCGTGGATACAATCCCGAACATTCTATGAGGAGCAGAATTCTACAGTCTAAAAAGGTACAGAGGCTTCTGATGCGGCCCTTTTTGTAATTTATCCATTTTCGCGATTGACCGTGTCTTGTGCATGAAAAGGGTACAATTGGATGCATATTTTCTTGAACATCATCTTTTCATGTTTTGCAGGCCTCCTGGTCCTCATTAGAGACTTGGACTCCGGCCTGCACACCAGAGAAAATTAATCCTTTGGACACCCATCATCTCCCCTCCTCACTACAAGAATACTCAGACCCTGTGGATCCCACTTACATATCGCTTAATACAAATGTCACTCAATATGATACCTCTGTGTACTCAAACCCTACTGAATCGACCTCTACAATACAGTGGATGCCCTGACCTAAGTAGCACAGGTTATTATGGGTCAACTTTGGACAACTGTTATTATAAATGGAAAATGTCAAGCATGAGTCATGTTTAAATACAGAGTTTCTGGAGGGTGGCGGGGAGATGGTGGCTGGCTGGGCGCACTCTGTTCTGTGCCCCATCTGGAGACCAACCTGAGGTTTAGGGCTGGCAGGGTCTACCAGCTGTGTGTGTGAGTGTATGAGAGAGAGAAAGTGAGATAAGGAACTTTTTTTATAGATTGCCATAATTATTTTTCAAGTTAATAAAATGAAACTGAAAAAAGGTTGTCGTTTTTGATCATCCAGAGCTGTAGTTTATCCAAATATGGTTTAGTATGGTTTAAAAACTCGTTTATCAATCTTTTTCCACATCCATCTATTCATTATATTTATATGGCCCAACTCCACCGACAGCATCGGTTACTGAGACGCAAAATCGGTTGTTAGGCTAAGGACCCATGTTAAATTTGCTGTCTTCTCAGTAGCCTGCCTCGAATATGTATTACGGTTTAATACAAACCATTCAAAGTAACGTAATGAAGTATTTTACCAATAATTATAATAATTTGTTATGAAATAATTCATGCGATGTAGTAATAATCATTAGTATTGTCTCTATGCTTCTTTGTGAGACTGTTTTTAAAACGGCGCTTTCTTTAGACGCAACAGGTGGTCAAGCGCTCTTTGTTTTCTTCCTCTGCACATTGGTTAGCACTTCATTGCAGAAAAATAACAAATATTCATATATTTTATACTCATGGAGCAAATTTAATATATGTTAAGGTCCTTCAAATAACTAGTTTCTGCGACTCACTTCACCTCTCTATCATTTTTCGAGGGATAACGTGGATATTACAGTTTTTCTAGCGAACGTTAACGTCGTTAAGCGAGCTAGCTAAGTTCTCAAACACTCTTCAGCATGGACTTGTATCACGTTTTGGAGATGATAGGAGAGGGCTCGTTTGGACGAGTGTATAAAGGACGTAAAAAGTTCAGTGGCCAAGTGAGTATATGGTATATTGGGAAAATATAAAGTTACACACTGACCTTTCTGCTGTACGTTAACATCAGCTTGGTCTGTCATTAATAGCTTGTAGTGCTCCCTTTCATTGCGCATCCATTTTGTTTTGGTCCGTTGTAGGTCGTGGCACTAAAGTTTATCCCCAAGGTGGGCCGTTCTGAGAAGGAGCTGCGCAATCTCAAAAGGGAAATTGACATCATGAGGGGACTTGAACATCCGAACATTGTCCTGCTCTTAGACAGCTTTGAGACCGAAAGAGAGGTATGTAAAAGCTGTTGTCTTCACCTTCATATAATGTCATCACTTATACGTTACATTATTACTTAGTATGGAAGATACATGCCTACAATACATTTTAATTGCATTAATAACATGATGATAATGCTGTATATTCATGGCAGGTTGTTGTTGTGACAGAGTATGCAGAGGGAGAGTTGTTCCAGATCCTTGAAGATGATGGTAACTTACCAGAGAGCCAGGTAAAGCCATTGACTCATGATGTAGTAGGTTATTTCTCAACGTACTACAATAAGAACGACAAAGTACTGTAAAATGAAACCTATTATCAATCAAACAGTAGATATTCATGCATGTATTTTTCATCCTATGCAAAGGTCCGTGATATTGCCTGCCAGCTGGTCTCTGCCTTGTATTATTTGCATTCCCATCGGATTCTCCATCGTGACATGAAACCACAGAACATTCTGCTGGGTAAAGGAGGGGTGGTGAAGCTGTGTGATTTTGGGTGAGTATATTTGGTGCTGAAAGGACAGCCTTTGTGTTGAAGGAGAACTTTGTGGTGTTGAAAGCTGTGACATTCAATCTGTTAAGAAAAGCTCTGGCGAGGCCAAAAGGCCAAAACGTAAGCTTGAATAAAAATAGTGATAGCTATTAGCAAGAACAGTCTGCGGGTTTCTCTTTTCTTTCAAGTATTCTCATTGTTACCATGCACCTGCAACAGACAGCTCAGATGTGCGAGTGCTTTTTTGAATTTTGATTCAATCAGTTATAGAAATCTCACTGATGAGGGTACACTCTTCATTATATGTATGAGAAGAGGAAACTAGAGGAAACTCAAGTGGAGAATGATGCCTAATTATACCCTATAGCGAGTCTGTCTGTCTGCCTGCCTTTAACTGTACCTGTGTGTGTCCTATCCTCCAGATTTGCTAGAGCAATGAGTGTGTCCACCCTGGTCCTGACTTCCATCAAGGGGACGCCCCTCTACATGTCCCCAGAACTGGTAGAGGAGAAGCCCTACGACCACACAGCCGACCTCTGGTCTCTGGGCTGCATCCTCTATGAGCTACACACGGGGGCGCCACCCTTCTACACCAACTCCATCTTTCAGCTGGTCCAGCTCATAGTCAGAGACCCGGTCAAGTGGCCGGACACCATGAGCCAGACCTGCATGGTACTACAGAGTCCATGTTAACTCTGAATTAATCCAGTGTTTTACCTTGAAATACAAACTGAATCAGGCTACATTTCACAGTGACACTATAGTAAAACTAATAGTGAAACATTTAGTTTGTGTAATTCAATTTGGAATTGAAACTATTGATTTTAAGCTCATGTATATTAATTAAGATAGCATCCCATCACCACATGGCTTGTCTATAATCTTTCCATGCCAGACTTTCCTGAAAGGTTTGTTGACCAAAGACCCACAGAAGAGGTTGTCGTGGCCACACCTCCTAAAACACCCATTTGTTGCTGATGGAGTTCTAGGTAAGACCCTTTTTTTATTCTATATTTTACTTTTTATGATAGACCTTTTTAAATAACAGGCTTCTATAGTAGACATAGAGACCTTGTCTATTCCTTGTGTTGTTGTTGTCTGTAGTTCTCTCAGACCCCGTTGTGTCCAGCCCGCTGACAGTGGCCGCCAGCCCAGACCTGCAGGTGCTGAAACTCCAGCAGGCAGTACAGAAAGCAGCGCCACATGGTGGAGAGGGGAGGTTACTGCGCAAGGCCAGGGAACAGAGGGACAAGAGGAACAGACAGGTAGGTAGACTGGGCAAGGGCCCTCACTAGCTTTAAGCACCAGCTGTCAGAGCAGCGCACAGATCTCTGCACCTGTACATAACCCATCTGTAAATAGCCCATCCAACTACCTCATCCCCATACTGTATTTATTTATTTGTCTTGCTCCTTTGCACCACAGTATCTGAGGCGGCAGCGTAGCTTAGTGGTTAGAGCGTTGGACTAGTAACCGAAAGGTTGCAAGATCGAATCCCCGAGCTGACAAGTCTGTCGTTCTGCCCACTGTTCCTAGGCCCTCATTGAAATTAAGAATTTGTTCTTAACTGACTTGCCTAGTTAAATAAAGGTAAAATAAAAAATCTCTATTTGCACATTCATCTTCTGCACATCTAACACTCCAGTTTATTAATTGGTATATTGTAATTACTTTGGCCTATTTATTGCCTCCCTTATCTTACCTCATTTGCACACACTGTATATATACTTTTTCTACTGTATGTTTGTTTATTCCATGTGTAACTGTTATTGTATGTGTCGAACTGCTTTGCTTTATCTTGGCCAGGTCGCAGTTTATAAATGAGAACTTGTTCTCAACTAGCCTACCTGGTTAAATAAAGGTGAAATAAATTAAATAAAAATGAACACTTGCTCGGGACAAGTAAAAAAAAATTTTTTTTAAATAATAAAAAATAGCAGACTAAAGATTTAAGTAGACCGAATGGACAAGTAAAAAAAATCACACAAATCTCTATCTTAAACAATATATTACTCTGATCAGAATGTCATCCGGATGCAATGATTTGCGCACTATTCTCCCAATTTCAACAGAGCGCATCGGAGTAGAATTGTTTTGTAATGACAGGAACGAGCAGTCTTTTTCAATCACCAATCACTGGTTGCACCAGCCCTTCTATGAGTTACAAATGGCGCAAATTCAACGACTAGTGGGGAGCAGGCGTATGGTGTTAAATTGGGACTACATCATGATAGGCAAAGAAAATATTAGCACACTTTTTAAGTGTCTCGGGTTCATATTGCACACACACTCTGCAGGCTTTTGGAGTTGCATATGCGTGAGGTTATTTAAGGTTACATTAGCAAGCTAAATGTTTCTTATCAGTGATAGATGAGACAACAAATAGATGAGCTATCACCTCCACTTATTTGCCCAGCTAGAGATTAATTAACCAAATACACAGACCGATTCAGTTAGGCTAATCAATCAATGTGGTTTTGTTTATCAGACATGTCATGGGTTTTTGGTTGGGAGTGAAGAGAAAAATAATCCACTTGTTGAGATGAGCAAACTAGACTAAGGATGATCATAAGCACTCACCTCAATTAAGCTAACATTTTCCTGACCTAATTGCAACCAAATATCCAAATGGGGATTCAGTGAAAACTCAAGTCTGATATTGATTGATTTATCAAGACATGTCCCCCAAACTTGTCTCAAAGCATCACGATGGCGCTGTCCCAATCAAAACAGTGCTGAAATTATAATATCTTCCTATATTGCTTTAATTTATTAACAGTTGGTGGCTTTGGGAGTTTCAGAATATTTTATCCTTACAAGGTTATAGATAAACATATCTTTGTTACCTTGCTTTGAAATAGCCTACCTTAGCCATTTGATCCCTGATTAATTGAATGAGGGAATTATTTTATAAAGACATAAAGTAATAGTTTTAATTGTAGTGTAGCAATATTTTATAGGCTACTTAAGGCATCCGAATGCTTCAGTTCGGCTGGTGCCTAGCCTAACCGAATGAGTGTGCGTGCATATTCCCTTAAAAGATCTTTGCTTGAAAAACTAGAACAAAAACTGCAATAGTACTCTTTGTCCGTTTTGAGACGAAGTAGCCAGTATGCACTTCCTAAAAAGAGTCCGAATTAATTTAAGATAACTCAAGAAATCTGTCATTAATTTCAAACAGATGTTTGGTGCAGTATTTTTCTATTAAAGAATGTGCATGAAAACAAGTTGTCTCTCATTGAACGACAACACTTTATTGAAGAATCTCTACTGTTGACCAATCACTGACGAAGGGGCATAGACTTTTTGTGTGCCTGATAAGCCAAGAAAACCCTTAAGTCCAAAACAAACAAAAATGTCACAAAATGTCATCATAATAAATTCACGAACTCCACTAAACTGGGAAGCATGTGGACGCCTTTAGGGTGGCCAACCAAGGGAGCCTTGTTGTATTTTGATAGGCAGAATGTAGGCTAAAAAAACAGATTTTCTATGGTAATAATAATAATGCATTTTATTTTGTAAAGTGGTTCCTTGCATCATACAATGATGTAAAAATTGTGTTTCAAAAATCTGTCCTACTTGTCTGAAGGTTAATGTCAAACACTGTGTGCACAAAGTGACAGACAGAGCTGTTGAATCAACACACAGTATCAGGCCAGAAATGTTGTAAAAGTAAAGTATCATGTGTATCATAATTGTGTGTGTCGTAATCATGAACGTACATAGAAATGGAAAGGAAGGACAAGCTGTTCTATTCACTGTAACTTTAACACTCATACACTCTATGCTCAGGTGGGAAACGGAAAGACTGAATCATCTAGTCGGGCACTTTCAAGGACAGCACCTGTAGTGAAGCCCCTGTCCAAAGACAGCCTGGTGGCTCCCTCAGATGGTTTGGATCAAGATCTGTCACAATTAACCGCCAATCTGAGCCTTACCCCAAAACAGTCTGCCATTGAGATTTCCACTAACAGGTACAATGTGGTGAGCCTTTAAAATTCCAGACAGTCTACTCCCCACAGACAGGTGTGTTCTATGAAAATGATCAATGGAAAGCACTCACACATCTGAGGGTTGCTTCTCCAGGTGCATCGTAAATGTTCAAAGCTTTGACAAAGGATGTCAACCTGAAACGTTACTAATTTATAAAAGTTGTTTATGTAAATGTAAAGGGGTTTCCCCCGTGTCCCTAGCAGGGGTCAGATCAGCCGGGACTACGAACAGGAGTTCCCCTCTGTGGAGGTTGGGCCCCGACAGGCCCTGAGGCGACCTGAGACTCAGGAGCGGGGTCAGGCCAGGACCAGCCTGAGTGCTGTGAGGCTCCACGGCCAGGTTAGTGTCACTGCTGCTGGAGAGAAGTGCTCTTTGAGTGACGAAGACACAGTCTAGGATAGGGTTTTGGGTTTCATGAGTTTTTCTTGGTTTGTAATTCATTGTTGGTTCTTTACTACTTTTTGTTAGGATGTTGACAGTGATGAGGAGTGGGAGAGGTTGATCCAGCAGACCTCCGTTTCCAGCGGCCAAACCATTCAAATCATACCTCGATTGAAAGAGAAGTTGCTGACATCCAAAACCCGGGTAACTACTACTTACAGGCAACTACAGTAGAATCAAGTTAGTTGAATTCAAGTTGGATAGAAAAAAAATTATTTGGTGTGATTTGAATTCAATTACACCGTAAAGTGTGGGATGTCTTCTATGCTGGTGACAAATCCAATCTCCCCTCTAAGGATCAATAACGTTTATTCACATGTTTTCTTTGACATAAACCCTGTTGTTCTGTGTTCTTGGTCAGCTATTGGATGGTATCCTGGAGGGGGCATGTCAGATCCGTCAGCCACTGAAGGTCCTGTCCAACCTGATCTTGACCTCCGACTCAGAGGACTCCCATCGACTTAGACAGGAAGTTGGACTACCTCATTTCCTGTTCAACCTAGTCCAGGATATTGTGGAGAATCCAGTGGTGGTTAAGGTTAATTTGGTGATATTAACCAGTATTATTATTTTACCTTTATTTCAACAAGGAACACAGACTGAGACCAAGGTCTCTTTTACAGCTGGGCCCTGGGTATACATGTTATATTTTCATAGATCAGGACTTGGTCTTCAATAATCCAATGAGATTGTGAGAACTATTTGATGGCTGTTTTATTCAAGTAAATATGTGCCAGTAAGGACTGCAATGTTAATTTCGGTGGATATCCCCTCAACTGCTAACTCGCTTTTTCTGTCTCTCTCATCATGTTAATAATCTCCATCAGCAACCATGGAGTGTGACAGTACTGGGGGAAGTTATTGTTCTACTCTTGAACTATTGGGAGAAGCACCGTGACTGGCAACAAGCAGAGAACAGGTTTGTTTCTTTATTTCTTCTCCCCTCTTAGTGGTTTAACATTTTTGTATTTAGCATGTTTACATAGTTAGAGGTCATAGTTTAAAATGACAATGTTTAACAATATTTCAATGTCATATGACACAAAACCTTTTCTCACTGTAGACTGGAAGATTACGCCATGCCCTTTTTCAAGATTCTTCTTCGGCCTGACCCTAACCCATTGGCAGTAAGTATGAAACCACTCAAAGAAATGCAGTAGGCTAGTCGTGTTGAATTGGCTCTGGACAGACTCCTTTTCTCCATCTCTCATCTAGCCTCTGGCTGCAGCCATTCTGGCCATATTCAGCCAGTGTGGAGTCTCTGTGGTTGTTAGCATGGACAGGATCACTGCCCAGCTCAACAAGCTTCTCTCAGACTCCGATGAGGTAGGCTATGACTTGCATAGCTAATGATTGTGTATGATTGAATGGTGTTATCTTTGTGTGTAAATATTTATACAAATTATTTGTATGACAGCTTTTTACTTCTAGAAATAGTTTTGCAATGAAAAAATCTATATGATTTGTTGTGTCTGACTAGACTGTTCCCTGAAATGTTCTCTCTCCCAGCCACGCGTCCCGTTACCATCAGGCTGGGGGTTCTGTGATGGCTTCTTGTCATTGGTTCTCCACACCCTAACTGAGGTTAATTGTGCCTGCATACAGATTTGTCAATAACAAAAAATATTTTGATCCATTTAAAAAAAGATCCCCTTTTATTCTCTGAATAGCATGAAAGTCCTTCTTTGGATCCAAGCATTCTGTGCCTCCTGTGGGTGAAAGTTGGTACTTCACTGGAGAAAACATCAGCCAGAACAAAGTTCTGCTCCTCAAATGGTATAAACTACACTACCTGATGATGTTGGTCTCTCACCAACGTTGAACACAATGAAGAAGGCTAAAACCGAAACGTCTGTCTAATCTGTTTCCCTGCCTACTTAAAAAAGACATTGAACAACAAACTATTATTTTCTGGAATTCTGTCTTATTGTTATTATTATTACCCTTCATTTTTTTGACAAGTTTTAGGTTGAGCTCTCACCAATCTAATATAAATGGTTTCCATCTCCTCTCCCATCAGGACTGTATGTGTTCCTGTCCCTCGCCCTTTTTGTCCTTACCAGGGACCCGTACTGCTGTGTTCCCCTGTTCTCAGACAGCGACACAAACTGCATACTCACCCTGGGCCACCTGCTCACCACTAAATGGTTAGTGACCTCTCCATCTCTTTCTCGCTCTCTCTCCGTCTAGCTGTCTTCTTGCATAACACATCTTCTAATTCACTTGTGATTGTCCTAATAATACTTATAGCATATCAACAGTCAATCAATACCATACTGTTACGGTGGTGATATGTGGAGAGTGCCTCTTTTCCAGTGTTTCCAGGCCGTCTGACGAGACTCACGGCCAGCTTTGGGGTTGTGACTCCAGTGTGAACAGCCTATCAGTGTTGAGCTGCCACCTGCTGTGTTTCCCCTTTGCCCTGGACCTGTCCTCAGAGACCATGGACAGACTACTCCAGCTGTACCACAGCGCTGGCATTGTCTCTGGCCTGCTGCAGGTCAGGCTCTCCCCTTACAGCACCCTTACAAGAACATTGTTAAGCCTTTGGATGTATGAGTATATATTGACAATGTGCAAAGACCCCACTCTTAATTAATCTCCCTCTGTTGATATGTCTGTCTGACATACCGAGTGACTGATGCAATTTAAGACACCGCTTGCTCTAGTCACACATCCCAGAACTGCTACTCCACCACACTGCTGTCTTGACACCATTGGGAGAACATTGTGTTGTTCAATGTCTGGTGTCTTTGATGGTTGAACTGGATTGTGTGTGTTTGTTTTTTTCTGTTCTGGATCAGGTTATCCAGTCCGTTCCTCCGTCTCTACTGGAACTGCCTCTCTCTCTACTATGTCGCCTACTGCTGTGTGACCCCGGCCGCTCTGTCCCCTGCTTCACAGCTGCCGCCAGGGCCCAAGGCTTCTTCTCTCCACCCAGCAGTGACCCCAAGGAGGATAGAAGAGACCAGGCCCCAGCCTCCAGGGTCAGGGACCAGGCTGGGCACCCAGTGTCTGTATCTAGGACTGCCAGCTCCCTTCTCTCTGACCTGCTAAAGCCTGAAAGTGAAGCCCTGTGGGGGTCGGCCGTGGAGCTCTTCACCCTACTATCCCAGGTTGCCCGCTGCTCCCCCAGGTCCCGACCCTCCACCCCTCATCTCTATCTGGAGCCTGCTCCCCTGCACCAGGCCCTGGCTCACCCAGACGACAGGGTCAGAGCTGCTGCCTGTAGCCTGCTAGGTAACCTGGACCCGTTTACACCTCATACTCCTCCCTCCACCAGTGACCCACAATGGACCCGGCTGCAACCCGCCATCCTCAGAGACATAATTGGCTGTCTCCACGACCCCTCCACGTCCGTACGGAGGATGGCCTGCAAGGCTGTGGGCAATTGGCTGGGGCTTATTGGAAAGGCAGAGTTTAGAACACGGAGAGCCAATGGGAGAGAGAACAGTAGTGCCCCTATTACAGCCCGGGACAGGAAGAAGGGCAAGCCAGACAAAACTGTGTCCTCCCAGTCCCTGGTAGGAGACGGAGGAGACTCATCCACAACACTCAAACAGCAAGTAGCAGACCAGGGGGATGGAAGTGGATGGATGGCGGAAGCCAATTGGGCAACAACTGAGCTACTCTCCCTCATAGCGGACCCTGATGCCCTGACGCGCCGCCACTGCTGCGCTGCCCTGGGCAACATGGCTGCTGTGGAAGGGGGTGTGGCCTCACTGCTGGAGGGAGACGTGCCCCTTCTCCTCCTACAGGCCGCATGTACCGACTCCCAGCATACAGTCCAACAAGCGGCTGTTGCTACCCTGAGCTTATACAGCCAACAGGATGCACTACGACAGGTAATAGAGGGTGATATTACCAAGGGGTAGACATTGAAATAAATATAAGCACCATAGAATAGTTTAGTCACAGTGGATCAAACTTCATTTTTTTTAAAGAAAAATGGGTTCATATCCTCCATGAGATGGTGAATGTCTATCTAACACACATTTTAAAATAAAATAAAAAAATAAAATAACTGGCTTGTTATCTAATTTAGAATGCAAATAATACTACTCTTTGAAGTGTTTATGTAGTTATTAGACTTTCTACATTTCTAAAACCGTTTTCAGTGTGTTGAGGCCAGGCTGTTGTAGAATGTTATCCCCTCCGAACCCATTGGCCAAGAACCCAAACACAAAAAGTTTTTATTTAGTCTTTCTATTATATAATTTATTGAGTTTCTTAAATGTTGCCATATCTCATGTCATGATCAAACACCAAAACTTTCTTTACTCACCATTGCCTTTATTTAGTAATTTAACTCTGGATGCAACACTGCATGTCTGCTCACACACACACATTCACTCTCTTATCACTCTCATGCTTACACAGATACACATACTCTCTCACACAAACATACTCTCACACACACACACACACATTCTCGCTCTCTCTAACACATACACAAACAGACTAACTCTGTCTCTACTAAGGCCATATTCCGACCTCTTTCATCTGTGTCTTAAGGCTCTGCTGTCCCTTGATGCACGTGAGAAACTTCGTCAGGCTTCACAGCATGTCGCACCTCCACAGTGTGACTACTGTCAGATCATCAAGCTGCTATGAAGTCCAATGCAGCGAGTGAGAGAATAGTGTGTATATTTGGTAAGATCAGACTTGTGGATCAGCCCATCTGCCTTTGCCTTAATACCGGGATTCAATGTATAAGCTGGATGCCGGATGTTATATCCCCTACCCATAACTCATCTGTGCAGCACGCTGGTTGATAAAATTATTGCCATCAATATTTTATGTCTTTGTTTTAGAAGATAAAAGTACATTTCATTACATTTAGGGATTGTCATTTGTAATTTGGGATAGCTTGTTAACATGTTTTACTCTCTTGAATTGAAAGGTGCGTAATTGATTTGTTTAGTTTGGGCAATGTGGTCTGGACTTGTACGGTGTAAGTCAAGTTTTTTAAGTGTAATGTAATTTGTAATGCTTTGAATTTGAATAAAGTATGTAGTGTAAGCCTATCATAAATTGATAGATTTTGTTTAACTATGTAAAAAGGTAGTTTTCAAGTAATTCTTGACGAAGACTTTTGATTTGTTATGCACTGGTATTAATAAACCCTCCTGTGTGTAACCCTTGGTTAAATTTGTGATAGTTTGGCTCAAAAGCAGGTAAAACAATCTTAATAATTAGATAAAAATGACATATGCACACACTATCAATGCATTCATTCAAATCATAATTTAACGAAGTATAATAACTCAATTGTAAAACAAAAAAACTACAGGTGGCCAAGTGAGCAAGTATTCAGAACAAAATAATATTCAAAAAATCTGTTTATTTTGATTGCATTATTAAGATGTTGTCAACATTTAAATTAGCCCATTTTATGAGACGGAATATCATTCATGTATGAATATAAAGGGATTTAGAACATTGGCATTGCACATGTTGGTTGTACAACTTTCTTGCCAAAGTGCAGTTTGCGGCAATTACCAGGAAGAGAGAGATCATGTTGTGGATTTCCTTGTGGCACAAATATGCTTCGTATGATCCAATTCCATTTTAGATGGGCATAAGGTCCCTTGTGAAAATGTCTCAAATTAGTATTTGTCAAAGTAAATGTTTTTCCCCCAGAGTATATAAATCAATATTTGAGTGTAATGCATCCCCTTAAAACATCATTTTTGAGGAGATAAAATATATTTCAAATACTGTTGAACATTATATGCTTGATAACATTTGGTCCTAGGCTGTGTGATATAATGTGACTGATAGAGTCGATACACACCTTCAATGATAATTTAATGTGTTTTTGAGTAGGCTAGTGCCTGATTTCGTGCTGAATAGGGCCTATATGACAGTTTAATATGTATGTAGTAACACTATTTTATATGTAAAATGACATGTTGGGATTTTTAGCATGTCATTTTTTTTTTTATATGTAGGTCTACACCACTTAGAACTTGTCTTCTTTACACAGAAAATGACACCCTCTGGAGTGAATACTGGGTCCATCTCACATGGAATGACTGGTTGCACTTGTTTGAAAAAATGTATAAATATATATGCTAGAGGTATGTATGTATGTCAAAGAAAATCCTGTCTTGTATAAAAATTGCTTGCCCTCCATAACAAAAATATAGAGACGGGTGTTTTTGGCCTTACCCTCCGAGGAGCAGATTGATAAAGCAATAGAACGTTAAATATATTTGAAATCGAGCCAGATTCTGTACAACAGTCCATGTAATCCACGCTGTGTAAAAGACAACAACATAGCGTAAGCATCCAAAAAAAAAATACTTTTAATGCCTCATTTCAAAACAGTTCCAAGAAGTATCCTAATCTATCCGTTATTTCATTTATGTGGGCTAAATCTCCCCTGGCTTTTCACCAGAAATTACCCATGCATAACGGAGATGAGCTCAAAACAAGAATAAACTGTTAGGCTACTGTGTAGACACAAATCACTTTATTTGAATAAAACGAGTGACATGTAACACAAAGGAAATATATTGAGAGGAAACATTGGAATTATTTCCAAATTACTAAATGGTTGGTTATTTTATCTGGTGTAACTTATTGGTCGTAATCGTGTTGCTGAAATGCGTGAGGCTTAATATTGAAAGTAATAGAATCTCAATATCACAAAATAACATTAATACACATTGCATTAAAAGCTGTATTTCAGAAACATGATTGTATATCGCCAAGATAACAGACCATATTTGAAAAAGATGCAGTGTCCTACTCATTCATCCAAAAGATTGATAACAGATAATTAGATAATTACATTATATTAAGATCTTAACTATTCGTTAGGACATTTAAGAGTTATTGCATTTCAACTTAAATTCATTAAAAAAGCAACAGCAATTCAATTGGATTAATTCACTAAAGATCCAATTAGATTTTCAAATTTAAAGATGATATATTGTTACATTTGCTTAAAGCAGATTGACCGTTTTTAGAAAAATTTAGAATTGTACCTAATTATAAAATAAAGGTTTATACTAAATTAATTGACACTGCATCCTCGTAGACAAAAGCGGGAAACAACATGAAAAGCTATCACAAACATTCTAGTGAAAAATAGTTTTTTTGTTCTTTTTTAGAAAAAAGCAAAGGCTAACTACCTACCTACCATCTCTCCTTCAAGACACAATTGAAAAAGTCTTTATAAATCAGACGAGCATACCCGCCATATAAAATCACAAACCCTGATTTGCTTTTACAGCAAGTAAAGAGACAGAGGGTCCCACATTGATTTCTGAAATCCTATACCATCTAATCCAGTGAAGAGAAACAACTAGGAAAGAGCTAGAGACAAGTGAATTTGCTGAGAGAGAGCATGGAATGTGAGGCTGCTATGGAATCAGTGCACAGTAGCTATACAGCATCATATAGACAGACAGAACTCGTTAATTTTAGTAGCCATGAATGTCTTTGCCATGCAAAAAAATCTTCAGTCAAGAATTACCAACTTACATACTTCTAGAACTTTGGGCATGAATTGCATAACCTGAGCTATAAAACTGATTGTATCATATTGCAATTAGCATTTAAGGGGACAACACTTTCAACAAAATCTTAAGTCTTCCCTAAAAGGCTGTTTTTGCATTCATATTTATATTAGTTTGCTTTCAATTATTGGAATAATAATTTGGGAAAATATACAAATAGTGCAAAGCTCCCACAAATAAACAAAGATTGTCTTTTGATAAAAAGCTAATGAGTATATTGAACCAGTAGCTAAGTTATTGACATCAAGACCAGTGTAAGGCCTTAGTTGAATCACATTAGTCTAACCAGTATATAAAAAACACCAATGGTGGAAATCAAACCCATCGCCATTCAACAGGAAACCCATTCAGAAATTGATTGTCAGCTGAGACATTACAGCATCACAGTGCAGGCTTGCTTGGTTAGTGCCGATTGCCGAAACAGTGGAAGTATAAAGTAGTTGTTTGACTCGTAAAAAAATAATAATCACGTCATCAAAACATGCAATTGAACCCCTTTGTTGCCCCCCACCCTGACCCTCCCAAAGAAAAAGAAAAATGTAATATTAAATTTCAAAACATTGAAAAACTAACATTTCCCTGTCATTTTTTCTTCAAATCTACTTGCAGAAAGTCTTCGTCATCTTATCTTCATCATCAGGCGTCGGTGTCCGATTGCTTGAGCCGCTGACTGCGGGCTTTGTACACTTCGATCAGTAGGTCTTTAACATACTGGATCTCCCTCTCCACTGACTCTGCTTTGTCCCGAAGTTCCCGGTTATGCCCCTCCAGACCGTGCAGCTGCTCCTCAAGGCAGTCCAGCTCTGCCCTTTTACGTTGGCGATACCTGGTAGGGTGGGGTCAAACGGGAGAAGATAGGATTAATCTGAGTGAAATCAAAGTAAAAGTCAAATGCCAGTGGCAATGTTCTATTTAGTTCTGTTATCAACAAATCAGACAACAACATTTGGATAACCACAAACCTGTCAATTTAGAGTTGAGAGAAGCACACACAACTCAGACTTTCGCTAAAATCATTTATTGATGTCAATGGGAGACTTGTGTAGAAATTGTGCGCAGATCTCAAATTTGAACACCACCTTAAGTTTTCAGCGCTTGGTTGAATCATCATACCTATGAGCGGCAGTCTTGTTTTGGTCTCTCTTCTTCTGCTTGCGCTCTGGTGGGTGGTGGACCTCCCCTGGCATTGTTTCGTCCAGCTCAGGCTTCGCGAGGGGACAGGGGTCCTCCTTCAACCCCAACACCACCTGCCTGTCAAGAGCCTCCCTATCCATTGCCAGACACTCAGAGCCCTGCTGGTCCTCTAGGAACCCACCACAGTGGAAGTCATGATGTTGACGGCCCATCTCTAAACCCTCTGCCTTGACCTGCTCGCTGACCGTCCCTTGGAAGCCGTGGTGGTAGGAGGCCTCTGATTGGGACGGTGCCTGAAGATAACAACCCTCACTAGTCTCTGTCTTCCAAGGAATAGTGGGCATCTTGGAAGACAACTCACCGACTACGCCAACTTTGACATTACTACTCAACAATTCTATCCCACTGCTACTAGCACATCCTCCACCACCACAACTGACATTCACTTCTCTCATGCCATACATCAACAGCTCCTCTTTCTTGTGTGGGATATCCAGCGGCCCGCCAAAGCCACCATACCCACTGCCAACAGCTATGACCTCTTCCGCGAACTGACAATTTTTCTCTTCCTTGGGTAAAAAAGGGCATCTTCGAATCTCAACTCCGCTGCCTAGACAGTAACCTTTCCCGACTACCCGCTCGTCCTCTACACAGCTGTAACTGCCACTTAGAGTCACCGATGGGTTACTTCCTTTGGAACTCCATATGCTATTCTCGTAGACCTCGCCCACCCTCACCCCATCTGAAACTCTTTTGCGACTACACCCATTGGGGCGATTGCTACAACTGTAAGGGGTGTGTCTAGGCAATTTTGATCGCCCAATGGGCCCACCTCCGCAAAAGCTCAGCAGGTCTAGTTCCCCAGTTGCCAGGGTAACAAGTAGAGGGCTGTGTTCCGATTGGTTGGAGGTGGAGTATGATGACGCATGAAAGGGCAACTGGTAGTATGACTGGTGGGGACCCACTGGCGGTGGACCCTTGTCGCATTTTCCCAGTTTTGGTCCTTTCTCCGGCAGCGGTTCAGACAGGAAGTAGTCCTCCAGTTGAGCGAGTTCCTCTTGCAGCAGAGAAGTCATGACCTCCAAGTCAGAGGGCACCTGGATGTCATGCTGGAGGGGTGAGGGAGGAAGGGAGGAATTGGGGGAGGGAGAGGGGTGAGGGTTTGGGAGGTACGAGGAGAAATCCACTTCTTCCGTCATCCAGTCCGTGAGACCATCACCTATTGAGAGAAGAAAAATACAAAATGTCATAAATGCAACAAACATCATCGTTAATTGATTGTAATTCATTAAAACTACATAGCAATGGTAATGAAATCTTAAACGTCGATAATGGAAAAACAAATAATGTGTTTGTATTTTAAAGCTTGAACATTAAAATGAGTGAAAACAACTTCAATCGTTTAGTATAAAGTAGCTACATTTCAACAGGAAAAAACTTCAGACGTTAACTACTTTATTACTCACTGTTCGAAGGAGAACGAATGTGCTGCAGTGCGGTGCCCACCTGAAATGTGGAAAAATAAAAAAGCGTACTCTGCAACTCACCAATTAAGTGCTGGCTCTCCTCTGGCACCTCCCCCCTGCACTCCTGTGATTGGCTGAGGTTAGCCTGTGGGTGAGAGAGAGCGAGGGGGTCTGCCGGGCAGACGCGAAGAGTCTTCCAGAGAGGAGCTGCTGACGTTGCCATCATTTTGTCTATTGGTCTTTTGATTCAATCCGATTAGTCCGATCGTACAATATGAGTTGGTGGGGTCTGAGAGTTGAGCCACAGTGAGCAGGGCTGGGTGAGCATAATGACACCTATAGGAGATAAAGAATGAGTAGGGAGGTGTTTAAAGCGAATCATTAAAAACTATACACTGACACTGGGTTGCTGATCATCATCACAAAAACAGTGGCTGAAACATTTCTTAAAACAGTATGGGTCACTCATCATACAAAAAGAATAGATGTCCCACTTAACAAAGGAACAAGAAGAAAACATATTGGGTTGAACCCATTCAGTCTCTAGGTGGCTAGGTAGGTAATGACCTCAACAGGTTTGCAAGCCCAACACTTACAACATTACGTAAAAAATTGTGCTTTTGACTAGCAGGCAATCGCAATAAATAGAAATATAACCTAATGTTGCACTATTACCATGTTATCATATTGTTATTAGTGCAAGTAACACATGTCCTCAAGGTCCCACTCCCAACTGAGGTTATTGGGTTTTTGAACTATCTGACCTTACAAAATCTTAAAGGTTCAGATCATAAAGCTGAGATAACAGCCCAAGCCAAACCCACAATAGAGACAGCAACATTCACACATTATGTTCACTTACATACAGTAAAAAAAAATATTTAAAAAATATATAATCGTCAGAAATAAAAGATCTCTCAAAAGTCAGAATAACTTCACAGGATCTGAGAGTCCGTGGGTGTGCTGTCATAATGACCACACCACAAATGTTATGTTGATGCACTTGATGCATTCAAAACACGTGGGCTGAAGCAAATGACATAATGCACACCTGTTTATGTTCTAGGATAACCCAGACTCATCTGGAGCACCGTTACTTCCTCAATATGGTTAACTATCTAATTGGCCTACTCTAAACAATCAGCCTTCACATGCACCATTTTAAGACGTCATTGATAATAGAGAAACACCTTAGCCTAATGGTTGTCTAACTATAACAACAGCTTAATTAATGGATACTCAGACAAAGTGAATACATTTTTTTTTTAAACAAACCTATTCCCACATGACAACACCTTTTGCCAAGGCAGACTCAAATATACTGAGCAAATAAAGTTTACAGTATTGGCCATACTGTACATTTATCACAAAAATAGTGTGTTCAAAATGTTTAACAGCAATAACATAGCATACTGTTATTATTTGCCTTTTGCTGCCATTGTCATTATCATTTATGGGCTGCCTCTTTCTATTGTAGTGGTGTGATTACTGTTGTTGTTGACAAAGTTTTCAGCAGTCATCACAACGCTGTAGCTATTATAAGCACTAAAAACGTTCGGTTAAACATACCACCCGTAGATTACATTATTGAGTTAAATGTATCTCAAACAGATACAATGTAATATGCACAACAGTTCAGGTGAGTGCGCTGGCAACAAAGTTTCGAACGCTTCAGAAAGGATACAATGTAACAAGTTTCACTTACTCCATTCTTGCTGAAAATTCTTGTGAGTTTGGGGTGCGTTGCAAGAGCAAAGCACGGCGTCTTTCGGGGGTCCGAGTTCTTCTCTAATTTAACAAGCCATGGCTCCCTTGGAAAATCCGGGACAGAAGTGAAGTCTTGTTGTTGCTTCTTTGTTGTGATGAACTTGATGACTGAGAGACGATTTATTGAGTGAGAGCATCAGTTCATTCACACCTAGCAACCGGCTGCGTCACGATGGGCAGGCAAACCATGCTGTAGATTCCTCCGCCCTCTCTCTCCAACCTGTTTTCGAGACATCCACGCACGTTCCAGTTTTTAGACTTGAAGAATATCTATTCAATATATTTGCTATTGGTGGAGATGTCGTTACAATTATATTGAAAATCGATGTTTAGGTGGGAGGAGGAGGAGGTAGGCTACAGCTGGTTCCCTATCAGAACAGGTGCACAGGAAATGTAAACATGCCTGATGCCAAAAATGTGACTTATTCTTGATGCCACGAGGCGTAAACACACTTATGCGCCTCATTGTTTACATGGGGACTATTTAATTTTATGCTGCGAGGAAGGACACCATATGCTATACAGGGGATGCTTGGTTGCTATTGCAACTCAGTTGCATCAGCGCTTCAGGCAGAGCGCAGATTCGCTGGATGCACCGAACCTGTCGCTCCGCTATTGGCTGTGGAAGGAGAGATATGTTGCCCGATTGGCTACCCGGTGCTATGGATTCATCCCGGTGGTTTTTCAGTTTACCGCTCTGTGTGCACATGCTCCAGGTAAACAACATCCCGAGTGTAAACGGAGGAAGAAGGAACGTTTCCAAAGAGGCGGCTGCGGCACATCATCTATGTTTTGAAAAGGGTTAGCATGTTGTATTGGGATTCCACTATAAACTACGTTGTAGCCCAAGCATTACTCATGTAAAGTGGATTATACCTGGTTTGTAACATTGTCATAAAGATGTGCTACAAAGAACGTGTGAGAAATGTAGGCTATGGGAAATTATTAATGCGGCCCAAAATCCACGTTGAAAAAGATAACACGGTCACACCGATTAAACACCTATTAAGCTTGTATTCAATTTCAAGTGTCTTATCTAGGCTATAGACAACTGCTTGGTGAGTAAATTAACAACAGACGAAGAAAAACAACCACTCCAATCACCCCATCCCTTGTTCGTGCGTAGCCTAATGTTGTATCATATGTAGACCAATTTACACTCTAGACCCACGGGGTGATGTGGAAAGTGTAGCTACTACCTACTGTGATTAAACGATAGCAAGTGGAAACGACTCATTTAATCGCATCTTCAGCACATTTTATTTAGCCTGTAGGGGGTTGGCTTGAAGGAATCTTCCACTTCGCACCCCCTACTCCCCTCTGCCTGTTGCTGCCTTGGCACACCTGACACGCGCGCTCCTGTAACTGGATGATATGTTGTGATGTAAACAAACCGCACTGGATAAGTGTTAGGCTAAATTCTTTGTTTTGGTAGTATCCTAATTCACTTGAAAATGGCATGCATCTCATGGGGGTTATGTTTAGGCATAGGTTTATGTCTGTACTTAGAAGCCTAAAGGCTTGCCCTGGGAGACACAGCTGGTCTAATCAAATTAATACACTGATACATTAAATCCAGCTAATGACGATTATGAAAAGAATAATGCCTTGTTTTTCGCCCCTTTCAGCAAATCCAAAAGCTGATTGAAGGAGCGGTGTCTTCCTGTTGCTATAGTAATAGCGAACACTGCCCCCTATTTTAGACGTGTTTTCTGGTTGCTGTTGCCATGGGATTTGCAGTGCTTGCTCTCTTTCCTTTCCTCTCTCCTCTTGTCTCGAGCTCGAACCATGTTTCCCCTCTACCAGCTCACACCTGCTGAGTTGCATCTCCGAAAAAAGTTTTATTGTTTGCAGTATTCTTTTGCCACATTCATAAGGACAAACTGCTTATGTCTGTGTACAATGTCTAAGGCTCTTGAGTCTTTGTTTTTTGGATGTCTAACTAAAAACATAAAAAATAACAACATATGGATAACGTGGACCTCACCTTATGTAATCTATTCAGGATCACCACATTATGTTGGGTCGCATAGCCTACCTATATTGTTGTCTAGAAGTAATGTTTTCAGGTGATCATTTTTTAACTTGTCATCTATACGCTTCCCGATAACCAGCAGACCTACCCAGAGAGTTAGAGTAGCCTAACTCAAAAGAGAGTATTTACTAAAGGTCAATGGGGTTTAATCTGCATGGGAAACACCCTGTTTCATTGAGACAAGTAGCCTAATTACAGCCAAAGGATGGAGACAACCTCTCTACACCTGCCGTCCCAAATAACACTAAACCTTCGAGTATCATAGCACATCCTTTGAAGTTGTAACACTGTACTAACGCACATGACGGTCCACAGTTGAGTTGTAGAAGAGCGACCTGATGCAATCTAGATAAGCGCGATCGTAACGGAGACGAGAGTGAGATATAATAATGGTTGTTAAAGTGAGTATGTCTCACAGGAAAGCGCTGACTCCTCTCGCGGGCCGTGTTAATTGGTCCACGGAGAGCACTACTGTTTGCGCAGTGTGAGAGGTATCCAGTGTACCGCACATGGCCTTATGCTGGATTTGTTCCCAAGTCTCCACTCCACTAAACCTAGATTTAATTCCCTCTGTCAATATTTTTTATCTCCAGTCTCCACAAGTGTATACAAGTGCAGCAAATATTGAAGCTTTAAAAAAAAAGAAACGCAAGGTAGGCCTACTTAAAGTAGCCTAGTCTACAAGGGGAAAAGAACTGTGGATTTTCTTATTTGGCCTTCAACTTGAAAACACAACGACTACAGTTGGTTAAAGAATGTTGTTGCAAATCGATAGGTCTACCAATCAATCTATTCTCAATGTATAGTTTCTGTAAATTAAACTAAGCAATCGTATGCCTGTCATCCATCCAAACCAGCTTCAGGTGAAATTAGAAAATTATAACCTAATTAATGTCATCAACATTGCTCCCGTCGCTATTTGAAATAGTCAAAGCCAGATATAATGCCTTGTCGCTATTTGAAATAGTCAAAGCCAGATATAATGCCTTGTCTGCAGTTATTTTATTTATTTGTGAGTCTAAAGTGAACATACAGCACATGAAGTAAGCAAGTCAGAAAGCTAGGAGCACAGCATGCCAAGTGCATGTATGGCACATTAGTACGGGTTTCATCACCATTTCATCACACACCAACCAACTCTCTCTGAATTCATTGTTGTCTACAACTTTTACATCCCCTCATTGAACATACGATCAAAACATTTGAAACTGAAAGAATGAATGACTTGTGAAGGGTATGCATGCATTCCAATAGGGATTTGTGATATTAACATTAAGCTGTGTAGCTTGCATGTTTTTTTTCCATGTCTGCATTAATGAAAATATTAGTCACGATGAACCCAAACAAAATAGGTTTGAAATATGTAATTAAAGCTAAAATCTCCAAATTTGTTTCCATCATGCATGCTTGCGTAAAAATCACCGTAAAGTAAGCTGGACTGGTGTAACCTATATTAAAACCGTGGCACAGCCAGGCGAGGTTGATCTGTTTAATATTCCACAAGGAAACCGTGGTAAATGAGAACGGTTTGATTTTGAGGACGAACATTTGTTTTTGTCCTCCTTTGGGATGGCAGGGTGTTAGGAATACGAGAGCGCTTCTTGCATCCCAAATAAAAGGCGCGGCCATAGCGCGACAAGCAGGAGCCCGAAACCACAGTGGAGCCGGGCTCAATAAGGTGCAAAACTTCCAAACCTCGAGATCAGTTGTTCTTTCATCCTCACAACGTATATAATTGGTAAAGAAGGAATATAATGGCCATGAATTAATTATGTATCAAGTACACTAATGACAAACAATTTCACAAGAGGTAGGGGCCCTATGGGCCACAGGTCTATGGCATCTTATTTAACCTTCTGTCAGCTTGAGGCATGACTTAAATCTGATCAGTGAAGCAATGTTTCACATTCAAGTGCAATCTTGTCCCAGGTGTCCCCTCTGTCATCAACTGCGCTCGTGATTCGTCAGGTTGATATTCACATTCTGAGACCGCGAGAGCCCTTGGACCCGCTCGTCTCTCACCTTTGAGCTCAGGCAGTAGATACGTATATAGGGTATAGGCCTATACATCTCATTCAAAGTAGGGAAATTACTCAAAGTAGAATAATTAGAAAATTGTCATTTGTCTTTTTTTGTGCATGATCTAGGCCTACATTTGGCACCCCCTCCCCTATTTTAAAAAGTAATATAAATAATAATAAATCAAATGTGTTGTAACTCAGGTCTAAAAATGAAGCCTAACAGTAGCCTATAATTGTCGACATATAGGCTATGCCTCCATGATACATGTTCTGTTTCTTTGGTTCAGTCATAGGATTTAAATTATTAATATTCAAATGTAAATCATGCAAGTTAAAATAGTGTAAATTACAATCGACATGACACAGATAAATACAAATAAATATAACATACATTCCATTCAACTTTGTGATAGTCCTGAAAAGTGGTGGTAAATGTGGTGGTAGAAAGACAATGATTAAGTGTTGTGGAAAACTCACTTGGCAACAGTCTTGACTTTCAGTTAGTAATCTTATATGAAACTAGGCTACAGTAGATTGTAAAACAGATCAATTGAATGATATTGGACATATGTTGCCCTCTTCTGGCCAAGGTGGGATTTGCACTTTAGGTTGCCTGTGGTTGTTTCAGACCATATGCCAGTGTTTCCCAACTCCAGTCTTCTAGTACCCCCAACAGCACACATTTTAGTTTTAGCTCCTTGACAAAAACAACTAATTCAACTTGTCAAGGGCTTGAAGAGTAGTTGACAAGTAGAATCAGATGTGCTTGTCCATGGCCACAACAAAAATATATAATGTTGGGGGTACTCGAGGATCCGAGTTGGGTAACACTGCCCTATGCTATGAGAAATATTCACCCAGCATGGACATAGTAACTCTTGAATTTTTCAGTTTGGCACACCTATGTATTTTTGTTATGCAGTACTATATTGTTTGAATATATATATATTGTTTGAATTTTCAGGATGTTTTTTAGCCCGCCTTAACATTTTCCATGAATATTGATTGACACCATGCCATCCTATAAGATGCGGCTTTGCTTACTCAGAACCAGACCCTCCTATTAATGCGTCTCTACAGCTCAAGGAGGGACCATGTCAACACGTGCGTGTGAAACTGGAGAGAGATCACTCACTGCTCATCTATATTTCACCCACACTGAACCTGGGTGTCACTCAACACCTGCTCTCCTTGGTAATGAGCGTAGACGGGCCTTTTAAAGATCCTGTTTATTATTCAATATGGCATCCTCACAGGTCTCTGAAGCCTCACAGGTATTACTTCATGTTGGCATGTGGAATTCTCAATGTCAAACAAAGACCCACTATAGGTTCTCAAACAGCTCTTATTGTTATTCACAGAGACATGTAAAAGAGACAGAACCTGTTATGGTTGATAAGTGTTTTCAGGTAAGGTTAATATGGCTGTTGGAGTGTAGGTTTATAGCGTCACCTGTGCTGAACCGAGGGGACTGTATGTGTGCCATGTACCTGTCTGACTCTATCACCATCAGAGGAAAGAGCATTAGGGTGTTTTTCAGTTGCACCTCTGCTCCGTTTCTAGATCGCGAGGGAATGACAAGTTGACTGGGTTCTTCAGCAGCGCTAAATTCCATCTAATCTACCTCTCAAAATAAAGTATTTGCCTGTTAACCTGCACTAAGTGTGTGCCTTTGATGACCTGTGTCTGTTTCAGCCTTACTAGTCTTTGGGGATCTGTGTTCATACATTAATCATATAGAATGTCACACGCTAGTGTTCGTCTGTCAACAACACCTCCCCTTTAACTCTCTCAAATTCAAGACAGATTTTCCCAAAACTCCCTCTCCTGAAATAATCTACATGAACACAAGAGGTTCTAACATGCGTCTGTTTGTCCCGATCTTGTCCACATTTTGATTGTGCCCACATTTGTCGGCAGGTGTAGACAATCAAGACACATTGGGATCTGATTGTGAGATCTTCCTGACCACATCCAGAGGTAGTCGAAGGCGTGTATTGTACAGATAGTCTTGAAGTGTAAATTAATCCTGACAACTAAAGCATATACGTTTGGCCAATGTCACGAAATAACTTGCAAATTGGTTGTAGTTATACAAGTGCCACGTTCAACCAGTTCGCAAGTGGGACATTTCAGAGTTTCCTAGTTCCGACTAGCACGTGATGGCGCCATAATTGTGGACAACGCAGTGACTTGCGGTCAGGGTAGGCACACAAATGAATGAAAAAATAACTGTAATAAAAAATAAATATAAATGTTTTCATCTTAGTTTTTTCTGCATGATAAAATCGATTTTCAGTCAGCGGCAGTCCTGTGGGTGAAAACAGCTCGTTGATGTGAGGTCGAAGGAAAATGGCAAGAACCCTGCAAGCTGATAGGCAGGCCACAAACTGTCAAATAAGGGCGCAGTGTAAGAGTGGTGTGCAGAAACGGCACCTCGGAACGCACAACTCGTCGGTCCTTGTCACAGATTGCCTATTGCAGCAGACGACCACATTGGGTTCCACTCCTATCAGCTAAAAGCAAAAATAAACAGGCTCCAGTGGGCACACTGGACAATTGAGGAGTGGAAAACATCGCCTGGTCTGATGAATCACGGTTCATGTTGCATCATGCTGATGGCAGAGTCAACATTTGGAGTAAGCAGCATGAGTTCTTGGCCTCATCCCGCCCGGTGTCAACGGTACAGGCTGATGGCGGTGGTGTAATACTGTGGGGAATGTTTTCCTGGCACACGTTAGGTCCCTTTATACCAATTCAGCAACATGTCCACGCCCCAAATAATTCAGACTGTTCTGGAGGCAAAGGGGTGTTCAACCCTGTACTAGATGGGTGTACCTAATAAACTGTATGTGTGTACATTGTACAATTAATTGGTGAGAGAGTGACTCATATCATACTTATTTGTACATATCCACTGTATAAATGAAGTTCGGCAAAGTTGGTTCCTGTTTCAGTCACGTCTTTGGTCACGTTCGCGTGGGTCAAACAAAACACCCTAACGATTGCTTGACAATAGAGCCTCTCATAATACAGTGACCTTTGATCACGTTTTTTGCAACGTTCATGCAGTCGAACATGTAGACACAAAACAGATTTTTTTTTATCCCCATAATGCAGCACCCTTTGAAAGGCGCCACCGACTTTACAGAAGTCATCCGCTCGAATGCGCCCACTGACATGACTTGTGCATGCGTGTTTCTACCGTGTTTGATAGGATCAAAACCTCAATGTATCAGAGGTAACTTGTGACTGACTGACAGACAAATAATGAGTCGTTATTTATGATGCAAGGTGACTTGTAGATCAGTCAGTCGGCAGTTGCCTGCAGTCGTTTTGATGCTCTCAAGTAAGGCCAATATGTCCCATTAATTTTCATTGCACTCAAATAATAAAATGTGCATGCATATTGCTGTTAAAAAAGTAATGGGATAGGAAGGAGGACAGGCAGAGCTCGCTCTTGCCAATGGACGTCACACGTCATCTGCTTCCTTTTGGTGATCAGTATAGCGAACATATTGTATCTGAAACCGTTTTCAAAGTTGGATTTTCTAGCGAAACGTTATAACAGATGGAAGACCAACACCTGAGCCTAGGGACATACATCAAAAGAAGGGACAGAAAATAACATGATATTTTCAATCTGAGTGGGCACAACAGAAATAATGGAAAAGGCTCAATTTAAAGTGCCTACCTGGCCTCAGACCTTACTGTATGTCACTGGGACGACGATACATCTACAATTCCTCCAGAATAAAGATCATGGTCTTCATTGGAAACCAAGTGCCTACGGGCACTGTGGTCGGATGCCACTGTCCAGTCAAAATTAGTTCACACATTTAGAAATAAAGATATTTATGAAGAGATATCGTCCCGAATGAGAGAAAAGGGCAGTTTGGCTGAGGTCATTCCGTTCCAACTGTCTAGTAACTGTCAGGTGACTATTGACATATTCCTCTGACATTCTTCCTTTCAGAGGGGCGCTAGTGAGCTGAATACCGAGCTGACGTGTTATTCCTAGTGAGGCGCTAGTGAGGCGTTAGTGAGTTGGTAATTAATTGACCTTTACTGACAGGGTGGCGCTCTTGAGGATTGTCACTGACGCTTAGTTATTAATATGAACACAGTTCAGCACTCGTGAGTAACCAGTTGCGTTTGAGCAACTATTTATATCATAGAAGAAAAATAAACTATAGAAAATGGTGCATTATTTTTGTTCGGACAGATACCGTTGTTTTATACCTCTATGGAAGAGACAAGACAGGACTTCGTAGGTATGTTGTATTGAAAGCTAAGGTAGTTATTTTATTTGATGTTAATACATTTAATGGGCAGTGTTAACATGAACTATCTGTAAAAAAATAAAAAAAAAATAAAAAAAACGGTACATTAATTAAATGTAATGTGAATGTGAAAAGAAGTGTATGAAAGTCAGTGTGCATGAACAGCAGCTAGTTAGCTAGTGAACGTTAGCTCTGTTATTAGACTGTATCTAGCTAATGTGTCACTCCTACCCGCTACCCTGTTCCAGCGCTTGACGTCGCCATTCTACTAATCACCGGTCCTGGCAATTACGCACACCTGCTCCCCATCGTTATGGACATCTGGACCTCATCACTTTGATTACTCTCCCTTTATTTAGCCCTCAGTAGGCTCAGTGTTCAAGCAGTATTGTTTTTTGTCACATTCAGTACGCTTCTCCTGTTTTTATTTATAACCCTTCTTATCATTAAACTTACTTTCTGCACCTGCTTCCTGACTCCAAGCATATACATTACATAAGGGTCATTATACATACAGTGTAACGGTTTTCTTGTGGTGAAGGAGAGGCGGACCAAAACGCAGCGTGGTTATATTGATTCATGTTTAATAAAAAAAGATAAACACGAACACTACAAAACAATAAACGTGGAAACCCAAAAACAGCCCTATCTGGTGCAAAACACAGAGACAGGAACAATCACCCACAAACACACAGTGAAACCCAGGCTACCTAAATATGGTTCCCAATCAGAGACAATGACTAACACCTGCCTCTGATTGAGAACCATATCAGGTCAAACATAGAACTAGACAAACTAGACATGTAACATAGAATGCCCACTCAGATCACACCCTGACCAACCAAAACATAGAAACATACAAAGCAAACTATGGTCAGGGTGTGACATACAGGCTTTGTCTCTTAGTAGCTATATCTAGATATTTTTGACAAACGTAATTCATATTCAATGACATCTCCATTTGTGTGAATGCATCTGAAGACCATAGCCAACCATAGTGAAACACTTTGCAGTGTTAAACGTTTTGCAAGGAAAACCTGGCCCATTACGTGTAGTAATGTTTTGATTCCAAAACATCCGGTGATTTTGCAAAAATACTCATAATAAACATTGATAAAGGGTACAAGTGTTATTCACAGAATTAAAGATAGACTTCTCCTCATTGCAACCGCTGTGTCATATTTTTTTTTTTTTACTTTATGGAAAAAGCATAATCTGAGTACGGCACTCAGAGCCCATTCCAGCCAAAGAAATATCTAATTTATGTCCAAATAGCCACTTGTTGTTAGCGTGTTCAGCCCAGTAATCCATCTTCATGAGGCGCGAGCACTACGTCCAGACAACAACTCAAAAAGTTCCGTTACAGGTCGTGGAAACAAGTCAAACGATGTATGGAATCAATCTTTAGGATGTTTTTAACATAAATCATCAACAAGGTTCCAACCGGAGAATTCCAATGTCTGTAGAAAAGCACTGGAACGAGAGCTAACTCTGTCGGGACCGCGCGTCATGAGCCTGAGACACTCTGCCACACCCATGACTCATTCAGCTCCCATTTCCCCCTCCTTTATAGCAGAAGCCTGAAACAATTTTCTAAAGACAGTTGACATCTAGTGGAAGCCTTAGGAAGTGCAACTTGACCCCATAGACACTGTGTATTCGGTAGACCAAGCTTTGAAAAACTACAAACCTCAGACTTCCCACTGCCTGTTTGGATTTTTCTCAGATTTTTGCCTGCCATATGAGTTCTGTAATACTCACGGACATCATTCAAACAGTTTTAGAAACTTCAGAGTGTTTTCTATCCAATACTAATAATAATATGCATATATTAGCATCTGGGACAGAGTAGGAGGCAGTTCACTCTGGGCACGCTATTCATCCAAAAGTGAAAATGCTGCCCTCTATCCCAAAAAGGTTTTAACTAGGGCAAGGTGACCGGAAACATGACCAAATACAAACAGTGTAGCTATTCCCTCCGCAAGGCAATCAAACAAGCTAAGCGTCAGTATAGAGACAAAGTAGAGTTGCAATTCAACGGCTCAGACACAAGAGGTATGTGGCAGGGTCTATAGTCAATCACGGATTACAAAAAGAAAACCAGCCCCATCGTGGACCAGGATGTCTTGCTCCCAGACAGAGTAAACTTCTTTGCTCACTTTGAGGACAAAGTCCCTGGGTCTTGACCCCGCCCTGTGCAACTGGGTACTGGACTTCCTGACAGGCCGCCCCCAGGTGGTGAGAGTAGGTAACAACATCTCCACCCCGCTGATCCTCAACACTGGGGCCCCACAAGGGTGCGTTCTGAGCCCTCTCCTGTACTCCCTGTTCACCCACGACTGCGTGGCCATGCACGCCTCCAACTCAATCATCAAGTTTGCAGACGACACTACAGTGGTAGGCTTGATTACCAACAACGACGAGACGGCCTACAGGGAGGAGGTGAGGGCCCTCGGAGTGTGGTGTCAGGAAAATAACCTCACACTCAACGTCAATAAAACAAAGGAGATGATCGTGGACTTCAGGAAACAGCAGAGGGAGCACTCCCCTATCCACATCGATGGGACAGTAGTGGGGAGGGTAGTAAGTTTTAAGTTCCTCGGCGTACACATCACGGACAAACTGAATTGGTCCACCCACACAGACAGCGTGGTGATTAAGGCGCAGCAGCGCCTCTTCAACCTCAGGAGGCTGAAGAAATTTGGCTTGTCACCAAAAGCACTCACAAACTTTCACAGATGCACAATCGAGAGCATCCTGTTGGGCTGTATCACCGCCTGGTACGGCAACTGCTCAGCCCACAACCGTAAGGCTCTCCAGAGGGTAGTGAGGTCTGCACAATGCATCACTCCCGGGGGCAAACTACCTGCCCTCCAGGACACCTACACCACCCGATGTCACAGGAAGGCCATAAAGATCATCAAGGACAACAACCACCCGAGCCACTGCCTGTTCACCCCGCTATCATCCAGAAGCGAGGTCAGTACAGGTGCACCAAAGCAGGGACCGAGAGACTGAAAAACAGCTTCTATCTCAAGGCCATCAGACTGTTAAACAGCCACCACTAACAGTGAGTGGCTGCTGCCAACATGCTGACTCAACTCCAGCCACTTTAATAATGGAAAAATGGATGTAAAAAATGTATCACTAGCCACTTTAAACAATGCCACTTAATATAATGTACAATAATAATAATAATACCCTACATTACTCATCTCATATGTATATACTGTACTCTATACCATCTACATCTGCATCTTGCCATCTTTATGTAATACATGTATCACTAGCCACTTTAAACAATGCCAATTTTATATGTTTACATACCCTACATTACTCATCTCATGTGTATATACTGTACTCGATACCATCTACTGCATCTTGCCTATGCCGTTCTGTACCATCACTCATTCATATATTTGTATGTACATATTCTTCATCCCTTTACACTTGTGTGTATAAGGTAGTTGTTGTGAAATTGTTAGGTTAGATTACTCGTTGGTTATTACTGCATTGTCGGAACTAGAAGCACAAGCATTTTGCTACACTCACATTAACATCTGCTAACCATGTGTATGTGACAAATAACATTTGATTTGATTTGATTTGAAGTCAGTGGCATGTCGTTAGTAAAAATTGAAAAAGCAAGGGGCCTAAACAGCTACCCTTCAGAATTCCTGATACTTATTATATTTTATAGGCGTCCATTAAAGAACAACCTCTGTGTTCTGTTAGACCAGTAACTCTTTATCCACATTATAGCAGGTGGTGTAAAGCCATAACACATATGTTTTTCCAGCAGCAGACTATGATCAATGATGTCAAAAGCTACACTGAAGTCTAACAAGACCGGCCCCACAATCATTTTATAATCAATTTCTCTCAGCCAATCATCAGTCATTTGTGTAAGTGTTGTGCTTGTTGAGTGTCCTTCCCTACAAGTATGCTGACATTCTGTTGTCAATTTGTTTACTGTAAAATAGCATTGTATCTGGTCAAAAACAATTTTTTCAAAAAGTTTACTAAGGTTTGGTAACAGGCTGATTGGTCGGCTATTTGAGCCAGTAAAGGGGGCTTTACTATTCCTGGGTAGCGGAATGACTTTAGCTTCCCTACAATTTAAGCCTACTAAACACACGCTGTCTAGTAGGCTTAAATTGAAGATGTGGCAAATAGGAGTGGCAATATCGTCTGCTATTATCCTCAGTAATTTTACATCTAAATTGTCAGACCCTGGTGGCTTGTCATTGTTGATAGACAACAATGATTTTTTTCATCTATTCTACACTGACTTTACGGAATTCAAAAGTACAATTCTTGTCTTTCATAATTGGGTACGATATAGTTGGATGCTTTGTGATGAATCTGATTCAATAAATGAAGGAGCCGAGTTGGCTTTTTTTCCCAAAATGTAATTTAAGGTGCCCCAAAGCTTTTTACTATCATTCTTTATATAATTTATCTTTGTTTCATACTGTAGTTTATTTGTATTTAGTTTAGTCACATGATTTCTTAATTTGCAGTAAGTTTGCCAATCAGTTGGGCTGCCAGACTTAATTGCCATACCTTTTGCCATCCCTCTCAACCATACAATTTTTCAATTCCTCATCAATCCAAGGGGATTTAACAGTTTTTACAGTCATTTTCTTAATGGTTGCATGCTTATTAGTAACTGGAATAAGTAGTTTCATAAATGCAACGTCTGGTTGCTCCTCATTACACACCACAGACCAGCAAATATTCTTTACATCAACATATGAATCACTACAAAAGTTATTGTTCGACCTCTTATACACTATATAAGGCCCAGCCTTTGGAACTTTGGTTTTCCTAGATATGGCTATTATATTGTGATCACTACATCCTATGGATTTGGATACTGCTTTAAAGAAAATATCTGCAGCGTTAGTAAAAATATGATCAATACATGTTGATGATTTCATTCCTGTGCTGTTTGTAAACTACCCTGGTAGGTTGACTGATAACCTGATCAAGTTTGCAGGCACTGGTTACAGTTTGAAGTTTTTTCCTGAGTGGGAAGATTAATGATAGCAAGTCAATATTTAAATCACCCAGAAAATATACTTCTCTGTTCATATCACATACATTATCAAGCGTTTCACACGTATTATCCAGATACTGACTGTTAGCACTATAGCAGCTTCCCACAATAATGGGCTTTAGGTGAGGCAGATGAACCTGTAGCCATATTACTTCAACTGTATTTAACATTAGATCATCTCTAAGCTTTACAGGAATGTGGTTCTGAGTATAGACAGCAACACAGCCTCCGTTGGCATTTATGTCTTTTCGGTAGATGTTATAACCATGTCTAACCATGTATTGCTACCACTGTATGATCAAAGGTATTATCTAAGTGAGTTTCAGAGATAGTCAGAATATGAATGTCATCTGTTACAAGCAAGTTATTGACTTCATGGACCTTGTTTCTTAGGCTATTTGTAGCACTTCTTGGTTGCTTGATTGTTTTTAATGCTTTACTGTGAAGCTTATCAGAGTTAGACTTACTCATGTTATTTACATTGGAGCTGATGAGGTGCAGGGTGAACTGCATAAAGTGGTCTTCCTACTATTGCACACCACCTCAGTTCTAACAGTGTAACTCTGGTTTATAGGCTCATTATTACTGCTTTCAATAGCTGTAACAGATGTATTCAATGCACCTAAGATCATTTACATTTGATGCAGCATTATGACGACTCATTGTCACAATGGTAAGGATTAACTGAGCTGGTCTTGGATCGTCATACCAGTCATTGTTTCAACGCAGCCTTGAAAAGAGTCCAGGAGCCAAGATGATCTGGATGGACTCCGTCATTCCTGTAGAGTATATTCTGTTTCCAGAAGGTGCAAAGTTATCAATAAAAGTGACTCCAGCAGAGCTACAGTAGTATTTTAGCCAGATGTGTAATGCCAGCAGTCTGCTGAATCTTTCACACCCGCAGCCCAACGATGGTACTGGACCTGAAATGTCCAGTTTTTCTGGAGTCTTTTAATGCTAAAATCAGTTCTTTAAAATACATTTTCAAGTGTTCAGAGCTCCTGATGTCGTTTGCCCCCAAATGGACTACAACAGCGTCAGCTTCCAGCATCTGTGGTAGAAGAGCCGGAAGCAACCTTGTTATGTCCTGTACTCGTGCTCCTGGGTAGCACAGGGTTTTTGCCTTTGGGACCGAGATGATTCTCACCATAGAGCTGCCTATGATGACAGCTGGTGATGTTGATCACCATTATCACTTTCTGCCACATGGCCTCAAACTGCAGAATTTTGTTTTTCTCTTATAATATTGTATTTGACCTTTCCATTGCGTGAACGACAGAGGATTGGCTGATTTCCAGTTTTTGAGTATACGGTTGAAGTCAGAAGTTTACATACACCTTAGCCAAATACATTTTCACAATTCCTGACATTTAATCTTTGTAAAAATTTGCTGTCTTAGGTCAGTTAGGATCACCACTTTATTTTAAGAATGTGAAATGGCAGTATAATAGTTGAGAGAATGATTTATTTCAGCTTTTATTTCTTTCATCACATTCCCAGTGGGTCAGAAGTTTACATACACTCAATTAGTATTTGGTAGCATTGCCTTTAAATTGCTTAACTTGTATCAAATGTTTCGGGTAGCCTTCCACAAGCTTCCCACAATAAGTTGGGTGAATTTTGGCCCATTCCTCCTGACAGAGCTCCTTGCTCGCACATGCTTTTTCAGTTCTGCCCACACATTTTCTATGGGATTGAGGTCAGGTCTTTGTGATGGCCACTCCAATACCTTGACTTTGTTGTCCTTAAACCATTTTGCCACAACTTTTGAAGATTGCTTGTCCATTTGGAAGAACCATTTGCGACCAAGCTTTAACTTCCTGACTGATGTCTTGAGATGTTTCTTCAATATATCCACATAATTTTCCTACTTCAAGATGCCATCTATTTTGTGATGTGCACCAGTCCCTCCTGCAGCAAAGCACCCACACAACATGATGCTGCCACCCCTGTGCTTCACAATTGGGATGGTGTTCTTCGGCTTGCAAGCCTCCCCCTTTTTCCTCCAAACATAACGATGGTCATTATGGCCGAACAGTTATATTTGTTTCATCAGACCAGAGGACATTTCTCCAAAAAGTATGATCATTGTCCCCATGTGCAATTGCAAACCGTAATCTAGCTTTTTTTATGGCGGTTTTTGAGCAGTGGCTTCTTCCTTGCCTTTTGCGTTTTACTGTGGATATAGATAATTTTGTACCTGTTTCCTCCGGCATCTTCACAAGGTCCTTTGCTGTTGTTCTGGGATTGATTTGCACTTTTCGCACTAAAGTACGTTCATCTCTAGGAGAGGGAACGTGTCTCCTTCCTGAGCGGTATGATGGCTGCGTGGTCGCATGGTGTTTATACTTGTTTGTACTATTGTTTATACAGATGAATGTGGTACCTTCAGGCATTTGTAAATTGCCCCCAAGGATGAACCAGATTCTGATGTCTTGGCTGATTTCTTTAGATTTTCCCATGATGTCAAGCAAAGAGGCACTGAGTTTGAAGGTAGGCCTTGAAATACATCCACAGGTACACCTCCAATTGACTCAAATGATGTCAACTAGCCTATCAGAAGCTAAAGCCATGACATAATTTTCTGGAATTTTCCAAGCTGTTTAAAGGCACAGTCAACTTAGTGTATGTAAACTTCTGACCCACTGGAATTGTGATGCAGTGAATTATAAGTCTGTCAACATTTGTTGGACAAATGACAAAGTAGATGTCCTAACTGACTTGCCCAAACTATAGTTTGTTAACAATAAATTTGTGGAGTGGTTGAAAAACGAGTTTTAATGACTCCAACCTAAGTGTATGTAAACTTCCAAATTCAACTGTATGTTTTTTTTATTGATTTGAAAAATATTGTCCAACCCATCTGGTATCTCACTGCAGACAGATCATATTTACATTGCAGTACCTCTGACATGCATCTTTCCAACTCTGCCCATAACTTTTGAATTTTGTAAGATTTCAAGAAGGCATGAACTATTAAGTCAGCAGTAGTTTTATTTATCAGACATGCATAACGCTGTATAATGTGTGAATTTTGTCTATTGTATATTCTATACATTATTTTATACTGGATTAAACGTAAATCTTTGTTAACTGTAGTCTTGTTAGTTATGTTCCAACATTCCCTACATCTTATGCTAATATCAGTTATTTTAAATCTTAGTTCCAATAGACGTTATAATTATTTGTACAGTTGACCTATTATATGAAAATCATTTTCTGACTCAAATAGGATTCCCTCAAGATTTTGTGATATACTTTGCCTTTAGTTTTCCATGTGGGTCAATTTATCAATGAATTCTGAAAAGCTATCCAAGGATTGTTCCATAAGGTTGTGTTTCTAGGGAGTGATATTTTCTTCAATATTATTATAGTGTTCTTAACTATGAAATTGTTAATGTTCTTGTCTTTTTCCTTTGAAAATAGACACGTGTAAAGATTCTGGGGATGAGCATGCGCATCTTCAATATGTACCCATTGTTCCTCTTTACTGCATTTTGCTTCAGCGCATTCAAAAAAGTATTCAGACTCCTTCATTTTTTCCACATTTTGTTATGTTAGCCTTATTCTAAAATGGATTAAATTGTTTTTTTTCTCTCATCAATCTACACACAATACCCCATAATGACAAAGAAAAAACAGATTTTTAGAAATTTTAGCAAATTTATAAACAAAAAAACTCAACTATCACATTTGCATAAGTATTCAGACACTTAACTCAGTACTTTGTTGAAACACCTTTGGCAGTGATTACAGCCTTGAGTCTTCTTGGGTATGACGGTACAAGCTTGTTACACCTGTATTTGGGGAGTTTCTCCCATTCTTCTCTGCAGATCCGGTTGGATGGGGAGCTTTGCTGCACAGCTATTTTCTGATCTCTCTAGAGATGTTTGATCGGGTTCAAGTCCGGACTCTTGCTGGCCCACTCAAGAACATTCAAGAACACTCCTGTGTTGTCTTGGTGAACCTTTGCCCCAGTCTGAGGTCCTGAGCACCCCAGAGTTTTTCATCAAGGATCTCCCTGTACATTGCTCCCTTCATCATCACTTGATCCTGACTAGTATCCCAGTCCCTGCCCCTGAAAAATATCGCCACAGCACTGCCACCACCATGCTTCACCATAGGGATGGTATTGGCCAGGTGATGAGCGGTGCCTGGTTTCCTCCAGACGTGACGCTTGGCATTCAGGACAAAGAGTTCAATCTTGGTTTCATCAGAACAGATAATCTTGTTTCTCATGGTCTGAGATTCCTTTAGGTGCCTTTTGGCTTTAGGTGCCTCCCATGTTATAAACTAAATAATGGCAAAAGGAAAAAAAATAACTCACGGTCTACAGCAATGCTTTAAGTGGACCACAAAAAATATTAAATATTTAGGATGTTTAATAAATGATGATAAACAACGAATATGAAAAGATAACATTAGTCCATTACTCAACAATATGGAAGCAGATCTAATTAAATGTAACCTCTTCAGAATGGCATGGCTCCTAAGGTTTTTATATTTATTGTTGGTAATACAAATTATCCCATCGAAGCTGTTCTTTAAAAACGTACACTCTGTCATAACAGACTTTATATGGGCAAATACAATTAACAGAATAAAAAGGAAAGTTTTACATCTTCCTAAATCTGAGGGTGGTTTTAACCTTGCAGACTTAGAATTGTATCAACTCATTACTAAAGGCGTTTACGACATATGCAGTGCATTTGGAAAGTATTCAGATCCTTTGACTTTTTCCAAATTTTGTTACGTTACAGCCATATTGTAAAATGGATTAAATAGAAAAAATCCTCATCAATCTTCACACATAATATGACATAATGACAAAGTGAAAACTGTTGTTTTTTTCATGTTGCAGATGTATTAGAAATAAAAAAAACAGAAATACCTTATTGACACAAGTATTCAGACCCTTTGCTATGAGACTCGAAATTGAGCTAAGGTGCATCCTGTTTCCATTGATCATCTTTGACATGTTTCTACAACTTGATTGGAGTCCACCGGGTGGTAAATTCAATTAAGGCACACACCTGTCTATATAAGGTCCAACAGTTTACAGTGCATGTCAGAGCAAAAACCAAGCCATGAAGTTGAAGGAATCGTCCGTAGAGCTCCGAGACAGGATTGTGTCGAGTCACAGATCTAGGGAAGGGTACCAAAATATTTCTGCAGCATTAAAGGTCCCCATGAACACAGTGGGCACGTCATTCTTCAATGGAAGAAGTTTGGAACCACCAAGACTATTCCTAGAGCTTGCTGCCTGGCCAAACTGTGCAATCGGTGGAGAAGGTCCTTGGTCAGGGAGGTGACCATGAACCCGATGGTCACTCTGACAGAGCTCCAGAGTTCCTCTGTGGAGATGGGAGAACCTTCCAGAAGTACAACTATCTCTGCAGCACTCAACCAATCAGGCCTTTATGGTAGAGTGGAAAGCGGAAGCCACTCCTCAGTAAAAGGCACATGACAGCCCGCTTGGAGTTGCCAAAAGGCACATGAAGGACTCTCAGACAATAAACAAGATTCTCTGGTCTGATGAAACTCAGATTTGGCCTGAATGCCAAGCATCACGTCTGGAGGAAACCTGGCACCATCCCTTTGGGACATGCTGTGGGGATGGTTTCCAGTGGCAGGTCCTGGGAGACTAGTCAGGATTGAGGGAAATTGAACGGAGCAAAGTACAGAGAGATCCGTGAAATTCTCCAGAGTGCTCAGGACCTCAGACTGGGGCAATGAACCATTGCCCCTCTGTTCACCTTCCAACAGGACAACAACCCTGGAGAGACCTGAAAATAGCTGTGCAGCGACGCTCCCCATTGAACCTGACAGAGCATGAGAGGATCTGCAGAGAAGAATGGGAGAAACTCCCCAAATACAGGTGTCCCAAGACTCAAGGCTGTAATCGGTGTCAAATGAGCTTCAACAAAGTACTGAGTAAAGGGTCTGAATACTTATGTAAATGTGATATCAGTTTTTTTTTTCATAAATTTGCACAAAAAAATAAAAACATGTTTTTGCTTTGCAATTATGGATTAAATAGTTTTTTCTCCCTCGTCATTTTAGAATAAGGCTGTAACGTAACAAAATGTGGAAAAAGTCAAGGGGTCTGAATACTTTCCAAATGCAGTGTATATTGATTTATCGATTTTTAGAGTACACTGATATAAATTTATAAATTTAACATGCAACAATTTCAACAATTTTACTGGGTTACAGTTAATGTAAAGAAATCAGTCAATTGAAATAAATTCATTAGGCCCAAATCTATGGATTTCACATGACTGGGAATACAGAAATCCATCTGTTGGTCTTAGATACATGTTTCCTAGTCAAGACACGCTTTGTTTAAGAGCTATTAAAGAATGAAATCCAGAAGAATAAAAAGTATTTCCCCAGTTAGTGTAACCACCAGTCAGCGCGACACATCTCCTTCGCATAGAGTTGATCAGGCTGTTGATTGTGGCCTGCGGAATGTTGTCCCACTCCTCTTCCATGGATGTGCGAAGTTGCTGGATATTGGTGGGAACTGGAACACGCTGTCGTACACGTCGATCCAGAGCATCCCAAATCTGCTCAATGGCAATGGGTGACATATTAGATATTGTATTTTAATGTTTAAGAACTCTTGGAAGATTAGTACAAATGAGGACTAGAAAGGATGCTAGAATAAAATAAAAAAATGTGCAGGCCACGGAAGAACGATTCTTGTGACAAGGGGCCATGCATTATAATGTTGAAACGTGCTGATGGCTGTGGATGAATGGCACGACAACGGACCTCAGGATCTTGTCATGGTATGTGCATTCAAATTGCCATCGATAAAATTATATTTTGTTGTCCATAGCTTATGTCTGCCCATACCATACTGCCACCACGGGGCACTCTGTTCACAACGTTTACATCAGCAAACCACTTGGCAAAGGAGAAATGCTCGCTAACAGGGATATAAACAAATTTGTTTATGAGAAATACACTTTTTGTGCGTATGAAAAATGTATTTGATCTCTATTTCAGCTCATTAAACATTTGAACACTTTACATGTTGCGTTTATATTTCTGTTCAGTATATGTTGTCTGGTTTCTTCATATAACCACAGTCTTGCCTTTACAAAACGGAGCTAGACTCTTCCCATTTTTTATTTATTTTTTATTTCACCTTTATTTAACCAGGTAGACTAGTTGAGAACAATTTCTCATTTACACTGCGACCCGGCCAAGATAAAGCACAGCAGTTCGACACATAAAACAACACAGAGTTACACATGGAATAAACAAACATAGGGTCAATAATACAGTAGAAAAAAGAAAAGTCTATATACAGTGAGTGAAAATGAGGTAAGATAAGGGAGGTAAAGACAATTAAAAAAAGGCCATGGTGGCAAAGTAATTACAATATAGCAATTAAACACTGGAATGGTAGATGTGCAGAATATGAATGTGCAAGTAGAGATACTGGGGTGCAAGGAGCAAGATAAATAAATAAATACAGTATTTGGAAGGGCTGTTTACAGATGGGCTATGTACAGGTGCAGTGATCTGTGAGCTGCTCTGACAGCTGGTGCTTAAAGCTAGTGAGGGAGATAAGAGTCTCCAGCTTCAGTGATTTTTGCAGTTCGTTCCAGTCATTGGCAGCAGAGAACTGGAATGAGAGGCGGCCAAAGGAGGAATTGGCTTTGGGGGTGACCAGTGAGATATACCTGCTGGAGAACGTGCTATGGGTGGGTGCTGCTATGGTGACCAGTGAGCTGAGATAATCCGGGGCTTTTACCTAGCAGAGACTTGTAGATGACCTGGAGCAAGTGGGTTTGGCGATGAGTATGAAGCGATGGTCAGCCAACGAGCGAGTACAGGTCGCAGTGGTGGGTAATATATGGGGCTTTGGTGACAAAACGGATGGCACTGTGATAGACTGTATCCTATCGGTACGCAAATGCTCCTCCTCCGCCATTCTCTTGTTGTTGATGCCATCATATGCTGACAGCTAGCGGTGAGACCTCTGTGTGTCTCACCGCTGGCGTCTGTTTTTTTTTGCCCATCTTAATCTTATGAGATATGGCTTTTTCTTTGCAACTCCGCCTAGAAGGCCAGCATCCCGGAGTCGCCTCTTCACTGTTGACGTTGAGACTGGTGTTTTGCAAGTACTATTTAATGAAGCTGCCAGTTGAAGACTTGTGAGGCGTCTGTTTCTCAAACTAGACACTCTAAGGTATTTGTTCTCTTGCTTAGTTGTGCACCGGGGCCTCCCACTCCTCTTTCTATTCTGGTTAGAGAGAGTTTACACTGTTCTGTGAAGGGAGTAGTACACAGCGTTGTACAAGATCTTCATTTTCTTGGCAATTTCTCGCATGGAATAGCCTTCATTTCTCAGAACAAGAATAAACTGATGAGTTTCAGAAGAAAGTACTTTGTTTCTGGTCATTTTGAGCCTGTAATCGAACCCACAAATCCTGATGCTCCAGATACTCAACTCGTCTAAAGAAGGACAGTTTTATTGCTTCTTTAATCAGAACAACAGTTTTTAGCTCTGCTAACATAATTGCAAAAGGATTTTCTAATGATCAATTAGCCTTTTAAAATAATAAACTTGGATTAGCTAACACAATGTGTCATTGGAACACAGGAGCGATGGTTGCTGATAATGGGCCTCTGTACGTCTATGTAGATATTCCATTTTAAAAAATCTGCCGTTTCCAGCTACAATAGTTATTTACAACATTAACAATGTCTTCGCTGTATTTCTGATCAATTTGATGTCATTTTATTGAACAAAAAATGTGCTTTTGAACAGTAGTGTATATACAGTGCCTTGCGAAAGTATTCGGCCCCCTTGAACTTTGCGACCTTTTGCCACATTTCAGGCTTCAAACATAAAGATATAAAACTGTATTTTTTTGTGAAGAATCAACAACAAGTGGGACACAATCATGAAGTGGAACAACATTTATTGGATATTTAAAACTTTTTTAACAAATCAAAAACTGAAAAATTGGGCGTGCAAAATTATTCAGCCCCCTTAAGTTAATACTTTGTAGCGCCACCTTTTGCTGCGATTACAGCTGTAAGTCGCTTGGGGTATGTCTCTATCCGTTTTGCACATCGAGAGACTGACATTTTTTCCCATTCCTCCTTGCAAAACAGCTCGAGCTCAGTGAGATTGGATGGAGAGCATTTGTGAACAGCAGTTTTCAGTTCTTTCCACAGATTCTCGATTGGATTCAGGTCTGGACTTTGACTTGGCCATTCTAACACCTGGATATGTTTATTTTTGAACCATTCCATTGTAGATTTTGCTTTATGTTTTGGATCATTGTCTTGTTGGAAGACAAATCTCCATCCCAGTCTCAGGTCTTTTGCAGACTCCATCAGGTTTTCTTCTAGAATGGTCCTGTATTTGGCTCCATCCATCTTCCCATCAATTTTAACCATCTTCCCTGTCTTCCCTGATGCTGCCACCACCATGGTTGACAGTGGGGATGGTGTGTTCAGCTGTGTTGCTTTTACGCCAAACATAACGTTTTGCATTGTTGCCAAAAAGTTCAATTTTGGTTTCATCTGACCAGAGCACCTTCTTTCACATGTTTGGTGTGTCTCCCAGGTGGCTTGTGGCAAACTTTAAACGACACTTTTTATGGATGTCTTTAAGAAATGGCTTTCTTCTTGCCACTCTTCCATAAAGGCCAGATTTGTGCAATATACGACTGATTGTTGTCCTATGGACAGAGTCTCCCACCTCAGCTGTAGATATCTGCAGTTCATCCAGAGTGATCATGGGCCTCTTGGCTGCATTTCTGATCAGTCTTCTCCTTGTATGAGCTGAAAGTTTAGAGGGACGGCCAGGTCTTGGTAGATTTGCAGTGGTCTGATACTCCTTCCATTTCAATATTATCGCTTGCACAGTGCTCCTTGGGATGTTTAAAGCTTGGGAAATCTTTTTGTATCCAAATCCGGCTTTAAACTTCTTCACAACAGTATCTCGGACCTGCCTGGTGTGTTCCTTGTTCTTCATGATGCTCTCTGCGCTTTTAACGGACCTCTGAGACTATCACAGTGCAGGTGCATTTATACGGAGACTTGATTACACACAGGTGGATTGTATTTATCATCATTAGTCATTTAGGTCAACATTGTATCATTCAGAGATCCTCACTGAACTTCTGGAGAGAGTTTGCTGCACTGAAAGTAAAGGGGCTGAATAATTTTGCATAATTTTGTGGAGCCCTCTGCCCAGACAAACTCAGACTGGTTGGGGGCTGTGCACCCGTGGCCCCGCGGGGGTCCTCCCTGACCCAGCCATTGACCCCTAGCCCACCCTCGTTAGCCTCAGGTCACTCCGCAGGACACTGTCTGTTGGCACTGGCATGCTGTCAGTCGACACCGGCCGGCTGACTGTCGACATTGGCTGGCTGTTGTTTGACAATAGCCATAGGGGGATCTCAGCCCCTGTTGAAAGAGGGTGCCAGCACAAAATCTAATATTTGGAAAAGCCAAGGACTGCAATAGCAGGAGTGGGAATGGGAGAATCCAATGGCCATTTTATTCAGACCATCCCATCACCCGCCCACCACTCATTCTGGTTAGTGCTGTGGCAATATTGAGGGAAAGCTGCTGAACGCTTTGTGTGTGTGTGGGTGTGTGTTGTGCATATGCATGTGTTTGAACTGTTGTTGTTGTATTACAAGGGATGAAACAAATAAAGTATAACATTGCAGGTAGAGAAAATCACTCTAATCCCATAGGTCCTGTGAAGGGAAGTGGGAGGGAGATAGATAGTTACATCCCTCTCTCTTGTCCTAGATTTATTGCATATGAATGATATTCTTAAAATGCACCTTCACCTATAAATGCCATCCAGAATAGTTGTCATGTTAATTTTTTTTAAATGTTGAACATGTTTTTTATTAAAATTATTTTAAAATAAATAAACCGTAAATTCACTGTTGTAGTTTCTTTTCATAAAAAATACAAAAAGGAAAGAAATAAGCTTTTCTTTGGAGAACTGCCTGGAATAAGCTATGTCTGCTTAAACAACAAGGCAAGTAACTATTGAACTTTGTTGTATCTATTTAGTACACATTGATTTACTGTTCTAGCTGCCTGAGTTGTCAGTGACAAAATTAAGATTACACAATTGGTAATTATGCATTTGCAAATTTTATTTAAAAGTGTTTATGTGGAGAAAGTGTCAACACTGTCAGTACCGCCCTGTTTGCGGTGTAGAAGACTGGTTTTAAATGTTGGTGTGCTTGTGTTATGTTATTTTCCATATGAAAAGTCTTTAAAATAATATAAAAAACTAATACAATTTTTCTGACAGTCTGACCAAACATACATAAAGCATACAATAGCTGGCACAAAGATTTAGATTTCATCAGAATGAGTGAAATCTAAATAATATGCCATTAATATGATGACTTATAGTTAATCAAATATTAGTCAAATTCAATAAAATAGGAATTATTTTCAGAGGCAATATAGTAGCACATACACTCTGTTAAAAACATTTGGCAACAAAAGGGAAACGATCCTTTACAAATGTTCATATTGTCTTTATAAAGTTCACTTTATAGATCCAGAGACAGTCAGGTAGTATAAACTCTCATTTAGCTAGTCTGGCTAAAATTCTACAATATAAATACAGCGCTTAGGGGCTCTATTCAATCTGTGTCGCTGAAGCGTTAGAAATATAAAAGTAATTTCAGACTGAGCCGACATACCATGAATGTAGTCTCCGCTAATGCAGGAACATTGCCTTTACATTTCAATCACCCTGTAATGCTGACCTTCTGCGATACGGATTGAATAGAGCCCTTAAACTGACTATTATATTAAACAGAGTGAGTAAAAACACATCCCTTTAAGTATCGTATGTAAAAACCTTTCTTCCTTTATGATCTTTACTGGTCTGAGACCCAGGGCTACCTCTGGAAAGCTACAGGTAACTGCCAAAATAAAGGAGACGCCAACATAAAGAGTCTTAATAGGGCATTGGGTCACCACGAGCCGCCAGAACAGCTTTAATGCACCTTGGCATATATTCTACAAGTGTCTGGAACTCTATTGGAGGGATGCAACACCATTCTTCCACGAGAAATTCCATCACTTGGTGTTTTGTTTATGGTGGTGGAAAACGCTGTCTCAGGCGCCGCTCCAGAATCTCCCATAAGTGTTCAATTGGGTTGAGATCTGGTGACTGAGATATATATATACATTTACATTTTAGTCATTGAGCAGACGCTCTTATCCAGAGCGACTTACACACACACACACCCTCTAAACCCCATATGCATCTTTATTTTCCCCCCCCTTTTTCTCCCCAATTTCATGGTATCCAATTGGTAGTTACAGTCTTGTCCCATCGCTGCAACTCCCGTACGGACTCGGGAGAGGCGAAAGTCGAGAGCTGTGCATCCTCCAAAACACGACCCCGCCAAGTCGCACTGCATGCGCCCAGCCCACCACAGGAGTTGCTAGAGAGCGAAGGGACAAGGACATCCCGGCCAGCCCAACCCTCCCCTAACCCAGACAACACTGAACCATGACGCTGGGTCATCCGGTCGCAGCCGGCTGCGACACAGCCTGGAATCAAACCAGGATCTGTAGTGACACAGCTAGTGCCTTAGACTGCTGTGCCCCTCGGGAGGCAGTGCTCCTTTGAGAGCCCTCTTTCAAAGTCACTGAGATCTCCTATTCTAGCCAACATAGCCAAAATTATCTGCAACCAGGCATTTTTATACTGTACATGACCCTAAGCATGATGGGATGTTAATTGCTTAATTATCCCTAATTTTCTCAAGTGTTTCCTTTAATTTATGCAGTTACCTGTATATTGGATAACTTCGCATCCTATCCATGTGAGTCCTATCCATGTGAGTTACAGAGATCTATACGTCTGAAAGGTACAGGGGTGGCAAGTAGGCCTAGTGGTGGGAGCGTTGGACTAGTAACCGAAAGGCTGCAAGATCGAATCCCCGAGCTGACAAAGTAAAAATCTGTCGTTCTTCCCTTGAACAAGGCAGTTAACCCACTGTTCCTAGGCCGTCACATTGAAAAAATAATTTGTTCTTATTAACTGACTTGCACAGTTAAATAAAGGCCAAATAAAAAAGGACTCAAAGAACAGCAGTAGTGGAGTGCAGCGCTGCAGACAGAAATCTGGGAGCAGCAAGCCCATGGTCTCTCTCTCTCCTGGGTCATGTTCATTAGGCACCAAACGGAAGAAGAAGGACTGAAACATAGAGGAACTACTAGGACTTGTCCAAAAATAAACTAACATTTTTGTTTTCTGTTGTAAATGGTTTAAAAATGTTTTCCATTACATGCCCTAACAAACACAACCCTGTCGGAAGGTCTGTCTCCCGGAGAGCTCAGTCCCTCAGGTCATGAACTGTGTGTATCCCTCCGCCCCGGTTACTATGACGTCCATCCAGATCCTCATGGCCTCTGGAGATGGGGCCACCATAAAGTAGAGCCGGTCGTGAGTCTTCACACAGAAGGTCAGCGACGGGTTAGGGCTCTGGAGAGAGAGCATGGGAGAGGGAGAGGGGAAGGAAAATAAAATAAAGTATTATCAAGGTGAAAAATACTTTGTGGAAAAGAGTATATTGTGAACACTCACTTCAACTTTATTTGACAGTGTGTTAATTATCACAAAATTACTAAGAATATAATTGGTAACTTGTCTTTGAATACATTTAGTTGACAAATAAGTTAATTACTGCAGCTCTCTCTTTGTCGAGAGCTCTTACACACACTCTTCTGTGATTTGAAAATTCACATATATCTCCAGTAAATAACATCTAGTAAGAGCATTCTTTGCAAAAATTCTTGTTAATTACCTTTAAAGTATTTATAATCAATTTCAAACCAAATATTAATATTGCAATAAAACAAAACAAAATATGTACATTAACTAGTAAAAAAGTGATCATACATTCAAAATAAATTCAAAAAGATGACTGAAGAATGTAATGACAATGTATTGAGTATTGAGCTGTAGCGGATAGAGTGAAGGGTTCTGTACCTTAGTGGCACTGCGCAGGTGATCGTAGTACACTTCCTCTATAGCCTGAAAGTAGATCAGTCCTTTCAGCTTGGACTCATGCTTATCTGAGAGAATAAGAGAAAAAAACAGTGTTTTAAGTTGTCTCAGAGGAGAGAAGGGAGAATCACAGTATTTCATAGTCTTATACTGATGCAATAACAGGCCTTTCGGTTTCAGTATGAACTCAGACAAAATAACACGGAATTTAATTGTGTCAAGCTTTCTTGCTGCTTCAAGGAAAAAACAAACATAAGAAATCGTGAAATTAAGATATTGTAGCCGGCTACTTTGTGAATCTACCCTATTTTTCATTGTACTGTATTGAATTGAATTGGAATTCAACAAGAATTTCTAAATGTTATTTTTTTCCTACATACTCAATGGTCAAGTGCAGTCCAAAATATAAACTGCAAATGAATTAATAAATATACTTAAAATAAGTCTTAGGATGGATGTGGAACTGTCTACAAATGCCCTTAATTAAGATAACTGAGTTTAATAGAGCCAACCTGATATTGGAGTTAATAATTAATTCTCCCTCCTGTGTGGCAAAATAAGGATTTTTATATACAGTACCAGTCAAAAGTTTACACACACTCTTTATTTTGACTATTTTCTACATTGTAGAATAATAGTGAAGACATCAAAACTATGAAATTACATATATCGAATCATGTAGTAACCAAAAAAGTGTTAACCTCTTTGAAGCTAATTTTTATGTTTGGAAAAATAACGTTCCCAAAGTAAATGGCCTATTTCTCAGGACCAGATGCTAGAATATGCATACATTTGACAGATTAGGAAACACTCTAAAGTTTCCAAAACTGTCAAAATATTGTCTGTGAGTATAACAGAACTGATATTGCAGGCGAAACCCTGAGAAAAATCAAACCAGGAAGTGGCTTCTATTTTGAAAACTCCATGTTCCATAGCCTCCCATTGCTCCATTTAAAGGGATATCAACCAGATTCCTTTTCCTATCGCTTCCTCAAGGTGTCAACAGTCTTCAGACATAGTTTCAGGCTTTTATTTTGAAAAATGAGCCAGAAAGATAACATCGCGTCAGGTGGTCATATGAGTTTTGCTCGCGCAACAGAGTATGGACAGCCATTTCCTTTCCCTCTCCTACTGAACAAGACCGTTGCGGTTGATATATTATCGATTATATATTTTAAAAAGAACCTGAGGATTGATTATAAAAAACGTTTGACACGTTTCTGTGGACATTACGGATATTATTTGGAATTTTCATCTGCTTGGTCATGACCGCTCTTTCCTGTGGATTTCTGAACATAACCCGACAAACAAACGGATGTGTTTTGGATGTAAAAATAATCTTTATGGAACAAAATGAACATTTGTTGTGTAACTGGGAGTCTCGTGAGTGAAAACATCCGAAGATCATCAAAGGTAAACGATTAATTTGATTGCTTTTATGATTTTCGTGACCAAGCTACCTGATGCTAAGTGTACTTAATGTTTTGTCATGCTATCGATAAACTTACACAAACGCTTGGATTGCTTTTGCTTCAAATCATAATTTCCAAATCTGAGATGACAGGTGGATTAACAAAAGGCTAAACTGTGTTTTGCAATATTGCACTTGTGATTTCATGAATATCAATATTTTTAGTAATATTATTTGACTGTATATTATATTTTTTGACTAATATTATTTGACAGCGGTTGCTGATGACAATTGTCCTGCTTAAGGGATGGGTAGCGTCAAGAAGTTAAACAAATCAAAATATAATTGAATATAATCAAAGTAGCCACCCTTTGCCTTGATGACCGCTTTGCACACTCTTGGCATTCTCTCAACCAGCTTCACCTGGAATACTTTTACAACATTCTTGAAGGGGTTCCCACATATGCTGAGCACTTGTTAGCTGCGTTTCCTTCACTCTGCGGTCCAACTCATCCCAAACCATCTCAATTGGGTTGAGGCCGGGTGATTGTGGAGGCCAGGTCATTTGATGCAGCACTCCATCACTCTCCTTCTTGGTCAAATAGCCCCTACACAACCTGGAGGTGTGTGGGGTCATTGAAAAACAAATGATAGTCCCACTAAGTGCAAACAAGATGGGATGGCGTATAGCTGCAGAATGCTGTGGTAGCCATGCTGGTTAAGTGTGCCTTGAATTCTAAATAAATCACTGACAGTGTCACCAGCAAAGCAACCCACACCATCACACCTCCTCCTCCATGCTTCCCGGTTGGAATCACACATGCGGAGATCATCCATTCACCTACTCTGCCTCTCACAAAGACACAGCGGTTGGAACCAAAAATCTTAAATTTGACTCAAATGAAACCAAAGGACAGATTTCCACTGGTCTAATGTCCATTGCTCGTGTTTCTTGGTCCAAGCAAGTCTCCTCTTCTTATTGGTGCCCTTGAGTAGTTGCTACTTTGCAGCAAGTCGACCATGAAGGCCTGATTCACACAATCTCCTCTGAACAGTCATGTTGAGATGTGTCTGTTACTTGAACTCTGTGAAGCATTTATTTGGGCTGCAATTTCTGAAGCTGGTAACTCTAATGAACTTATCCTCTGCAGCAGAGGTAACTGGGTCTTCCTTTCCTGTGTCAGTCCTCATGAGAGACAGTTTCTTCATAGTGCTGGATGGTTTTTGCGACTGCACTTGAATAAACTTTCAAAGTTCTTGAACATTTCAGGATTAACTGACCTTCATGTCTTAAAGTAATAATAGACTGTTTGCTTATTTGAGCTGTTCTTGCCACAATATGGACTTGGTCTTTTACCAAAAAGGGCTATCTTCTGTGTACCACCCCTACCTTGTCACATCACACCTGATTGGCTCAAATGCATTAAGAAGTAAAGAAATTCCACAAATTAACTTTTAACAAGGCACACTGCAAAGCTGTCCTCAATGCAAAGGGTGGCTACTTTGAAGAATCTCAAATATAAACTGTATATATTTGTTTAAAACTTTTTTGGTTAATACATGATTCAATTTCATAGTTTTGATGCCTTCACTATTATTCTACAATGTAGAAAATAGTAAAAATAAAGAAAAACCCTTGAATTAGTGGGTGTGTCCAAACTTTTGACAGTCCCACTGTGTATATATATATTTATTTATTTATCCATATTCAGCCAGCGAGGCGCTTTAGTGTACATGGAAAACAAAGAAAGCAGACCAATAGCTGACAACAATTAAAAAGCAAATCCTTTGAAACCCATCCCACTTTCTCTCTTGCCTTTTTTGATTAGCCAAATCTGCTTCGTAATGAGATAAATGTTTTTGAAGATGTTGTGAGTTTGGTTCTGTTAGTCACGACCAAGCCAGCCAGGAGCTAGCCTAGCCTCTTTGCCTCCCTTAGAAACGCACAGCACCAGAAAGTATTGCAGCTTATTTCATCACCATCATCATCGTCAGGAGTGAGGGGGTGAAAAGGCTAGGCGGAAGTGATCCGAGAGAGGGAGAAAGAGAGAGAGGAGTGGAGATTCGGAGAATAGGGCAGAAGTGGGCAAACCACACCATAGGGAATAGGGTGCCATATCTTATCTTCGGGGCTACATAACAGAAATATGTCATTAACCCACTAATAGAGTGGTTAGGCCATTGCCTCTTTCCTATGTGGTTCATAGAAATAAATGTTGTGATTACTAATTAAGGAATGGCTTCCTTCCTCACCAGCATAGTAGGAGAAGTTCCTCTTGAGGCGGTCGAAGACAAACCAGCGTTTCTTCCACGACTTGATCTTGCCACCCATCTTGACCAGGTGTCCCTTGCACATCTTCTCTGAGAGGATGACGTAGGGACAGGTGTCTACGTTGTGACCCGATGACTCCACGTGCGAACGCAAGTCAAACTCCTCCTTCCTGATGGGTAGGTAGCGTGTCATGGGGCGGGCCTGGGAAGAGGACAGACAGGGAGGTGAAGAACATTACTTTATTATCATAGAGACACTTACATGTGTCTGTTTCCTTAATCCAAACCCCCCCAGACACACTAAAACACACCCCACAAAGAGGCTTCACCATAAAATTAGAATGACTAGTATGGATATCCCGTTCAAATAAATGGTTTGTGATGGGTGGACTGACGGCCATGTTGAGTGTGCCCATGAGTATTCTATTTCAACTGTAGTGGTCTGAGGCTCGGCTATGTCCCTTTTAGTAATTCTATTTTTATGTCTATCACCGTGTGAATGAAAGTTCCATCCATATACTGCACAAGCTGAGGCAGCAGTGTAGTGGGGAGACTTAATATGTATGATAATATAAGTATTACTTAACTAGGCACACCAGGTGCACCGTCATCATCCCAGAGGATGTTTGTTTAGTTTCATTGTTCATGGCAGAAAATATAGACAATTAAACCCAATCAACTAAAAGCACGCGTGATATATATCATACTTCAGCGTGAACCCTCTCTCTCTCTCTCTCTTGCACTCTCTCCCTTCTCTCCCTCTGTCTTTCTCTCGCTCTTCTTCCTTCAAACTCTCCATTCCCCTCCCTCTCTTTTTATTTTCTCTCTTCACTCACCGTTTGATCTTTCCACCCTCACTCCCCATTTCTTGTCTTTCCTTCTCTCCACCCCCCTCTTTCTCCATCCTCCCTCCCCTCCATCCTGTCCTCCTCTCCTGCTGCGTTGTTACACTAACCTGAGAGAAGTGCTTCTCTCTCATCTTCACCTCCTCCTCCACCAGTCTCTGCCTGTGGGTCGTCTCGTCCTGCAACCTCCTCTCGGCCTCCTCGCGCCTCCTCCGCTCCTCCTCCAACATCTGCCTCCGCGCCTGCACCTCCCTCTCCTGGGGACAGGCGGGAGGAAAAGAGAGGAGAACAGATGGAGAGAAGAATGGAGGAAGGGAGAGTGGAGTAATAGAGATGAAAGAGACAGGAAGTATAGACATGTTAGTAGAGTGCAGGACGTAAACAATAACAAGGTTACAAGGTAGGGTCAGGGGAAATAAGGGTTAATGATTGAGAGTGAGACACATAGAAGAGAATAAGGGTGTTGAGACAACTAAAATTCAGTTGCACTGTAGTAGAAGGAATCTCCATTTGCCATAATTATCTGTAGGTTATATGCTCCATTGGTGTTGGTGGGAGACACGTTGTTTGTACACACTCTGCTCTCCACCAGCCTGGCTTTCTCCTGCTGAGCCTCCTTCAACATCTTCTCCATCTCCTCGATCCTCAGGGCCTCAAGCCCACTGCCACTACATGGAGAAAGAAATATGTTATGTTACTACTACACAAGGAGTGGGGGGGTGAATCTCAAATTAGATGTTTACTACAGTACTGCACTGGGAATGAGAAGTAAATAAAAACATGACTCCAAATCCAACATTCTACAAACAACAAAGCTCCAAAGCAGAACCAGTTACCAGAGTAGCACTCCTCTGTGGATAACATTCAAGAAGCTTTTGTACAACACTATGGAACTGCTATTATATCTGCCTCAGTTATATATGAAACAGTTTCTACTGTAGTATCTTCCCCGGGGGAACTCCATAAACAACTCAAACAGGTGAGGTTCTCCTTGCCTACCGCTTGAGTGGGTTGGCATAGCAACAAGCTAGAGTAAAACTTGTTGTCAAGGGAACAGACGTGTAACAAAACATGTTGTCAGGGGAACAAAAGTGAACACAGTGACCCCTTATCGTCAGGGACACAGAGAGGGCAGATTTGAGTGTTCCCATGGAAACAGACTGAGTTGCCGTGGTATCCCCGTCTCTCCCCTTCTCGTCTCTCACCTTTCTGGAGAACAGGCAGAGTTGTTGCCGGTGGAGACGGAGGTCTCGACGCTGTCAGAGCTCTCCAGGCTGAGGGTGTCGTACTGCGGGTCCCCTGAGGGGGGTGTCTGGTGGTGCAGGATGGAGTGGTGGACCATGGGAGAAGGGCCTATGGGTGGAGGTGAAAACAGGACAGTGAAATGGTTATCTAATGTCTGCAGCGCAAGCACCACCCAGTGGTACTGAGATGTCATAGCAGGACATTGTTTAGACCTGACAGAGGCCAGGATATTTGTAAAAATGTCAACAGTGAAGAGGCTACTCTAGGATGCTGGCCTTCAAGGCAGAGTTCCTCTGTCCAGTGTTTGTGTTATTTTGCCCAACTTAATATTTGATTTTTATTGGCCAGTCTCTTTGCAACTCTGCCTAGAAGGCCAGCATCCTGGAGTCGCCTCTTCACTGTTGACGTTGAGACTGTTGTTTTGCGGGAACTATTTAATGAAGCTGACAGTTGAGGACTTGTGAGGTGTCTGTTTCTCAAACTAGACACTATAATGTACTTGTCCTCTTGCTCAGTTGTGCACCGGGGCCTCCCACTCCTCTTTCTATTCTGATTAGAGAGAGTTTGCGCTGTTCTGTGAAGGGAGTAGTACACAGCATTGTACGAGAGCTTCAGTTTCTTGGCAGTTCCTCATATGGAATAGCCTTCATTTCTCAGAACAAGAATAAACTGATGAGTTTCAGAAAAAAGTTAGTTATTTCTCGCCATTTTGAGCCTGTAATCGAACCCACAAATACTGATGCTCCAGATACTCAACTAGTCTAAAGAAGGACAGTTTTATTGCTTCTTTAATCAGAACAACAGTTTTCAGCTCTGCTAACATAATTCCAAAAGGGTTTCTAATGATCAATTACCCTTTTAAAATAATAACTTGGATTAGCTAACACAACATGCCATTGTAACACAGGAGTGATGGATGCTGATAATGGGCCTCTGTACGCCTATGTAGATATTCCATAACAAATCAGCCGTTTCCAGCTACAGTAGTTATTTACAACATTAACAATGTCTACACTGTATTTCTGATCAATTTGATGTTATTTTAATGGACTAAAATGTGCTCTTCTTTCAAAAACAAGGACATTTCTAAGTGAACACAAACTTTTGAACGGTAGTGTATATATAATAATAATAATAATAATAATAAAAAATTAAATAATATATAATAGTAAAAACATGACATTTCACAACACATTAAGTGTGTTCCCTCAGACCACTACTCGATTACCACAAATCTACAACACAAAATCCATGTGGACGTGTTTGTATAATGCATATGTTATCGTGTGTGCATGCGTGTGTCTGTGACTGTCTCTTCACAGTCCCCGTTATTCCATAAGGTGTATTTTTACTTGTTTAAAAAAAAATCTTATTCTACTGCTTACATCAATTACCTGATGTGGAATAGAGTTCCATGTAGTCTTGGCTCTATGTAGTACTGTGCACCTCCCATAGTCTGTTCTGGACTTGGGGACTGTGAATAGACCTTTGGTGGCATGTCTTGTGGGTTATGCATGGGTGTCTGAGCTGTGTGCTAGTGTTTTAAACAGACAGCTTGGTGCATTCAACATGTCAATACTTCTCACAGATACAAGTAGTGATGAAGTCAATCTCTCCTCTACTTTGAGCCAGGAGAGATTGACAATTGTAATTTTCCTAAATCCCTCTTTGTGGCACCTGACCACATGACTGGACAGTAGTCCAGGTGCGACAAAACTACGGTGTGTAGGACCTGCCTTGTTGATAGCATTGTTAAGAAGGCAGAGCAGTCCTTTATTATGGACAAACTTCTCCACATCTTAGCTACAGTTGCATCAATATGTTTTGACCATGACAATGTACAATCCAGGGTTACACTCAACTTGCAAAATTTCCACATTATTAATTACAAGTTTTAGTTGAGGTTTAGGGTTTAGTGAATGATTTGTCCCAAATACTATGATTTTCAGTTTTTTTTATATTTAAGACTAACTTATTTCTAGCCACCCATTCTGAAACTGACTGCAGCTTTTTGTTAAGTGTTGCAGTTATTTCACTTGCTGTGGTAACTGATATGTATTGTGTTGAATCAGATGGAGTACAATAAATAATCTGCTTCTTTTTCAGATTTGCAACAGTGCATTAAGCTATTACTTAGATTTTTCCAGACCTTTAACTAAGGTCTGGAACATTGTCAAGAGCACCTACACATGCCAAACATCTGGGCAACTCTGAAACAACTATCTGTAAAGGACATATTAACAGCAGCGTCAGCTGAGAAAGCATGAAATACTCAGCAGAGGAAATATTTACATCTATATCATTCTTCTATCTACAGTGCATTGGATGCAGCAGTTAGCTAGAATGCTAACGCTCAATGATATACAGTGCATTCGGAATGTATTCAGACCCCTTGACTTTCTCTAAATTTTGTTACGTTATAGCCTTATTCTAAAATGTATTAAATTGTTGTTTTTCCTCATCAATCGACACACAATACCACATAATGACAAAGCAAAATGTGCCTTTTACTGAGGAGTGGCTTCCGTCTGGCCACTCTACCATAAAGGCCTGATTGGTGGAGTGCTGCAGAGATGGGAGAACCTTCCAGAAGGACAATCATCTCCACAGAGGAACTCTGGAGCTCTGTCAGAGTGATCATCAGGTTCTTGGTCACCTCCCTGACCAAGGGTCTTCTCTCCGATTGTTCAGTTTGGCCGGTCGGCCAGCTCAAGGAAGAGTATTGGTGGTTCCAAACTTCTTAAATTTTAGAATGATGAAGGCCACTCTGTTCTTGGGGACCTTCAATGCTGCAGAAATGTTTTGGTACCCGTCCCCAGACCTGTGCCTGGATGTACAATCCTGTCTCGGAACTCTACAGACAATTCCTTCGACCTCATGGCTTGGTTTTTGTCCTGACATGCACTGTCAACTGTGGGACCTTATAGAGACAGATGTGTGCCTTTCCAAATCATCTCCAACCAATTGAATTTATCACAGGTGGACTCCAATCCAGTTGTAGAAACATTGCAAGGATGATCAATGGAAACAGGATGCACCTGAGCTCAATTTTGAGTCTCATAGCAAAGGGTGTAAATAAGGTATTTCTGTTTTTTATTGTTATTACATTTGCAAGAATTTCTAAAATCCTGTTTTCGCTTTGTCGTTATGTGGTATTGTGTGTAGATTAATGAGGGAAAAAATGTATTTAATAGATTTTATAATAAGTCTGTAAGGTAACAAAATGTGGAAAAAGTAAAGTGGTCTGAATACTTTCTGAATGCACTGTATGGCTCTGTTGATGCCATATCATTGATCCAGACATTTTGGAGGGCTATATTTTTGCATCATAGCCATAGCTGGTCTGAATTCTGTGTTATAGGCTCGAATACAAAAAAAAACATACATTTTTTTCTAGAGCATAGGGGCCACGAGGAAGAAAATACCCACTACCTGTTGGACCGTCTACAACTGGGGAAGGTTCAGAGTTAGGTGGGAGGGACTCTGTGAAACCACAATGTAAGAACAATTTAAGTGAAGAACAACGGCACCCTTTTAAGTGCAGCATTCTACTATATGAGGCATTTTATCTGGTTTTGCATTTATTTTACTTAAACTTTATTTCAACAGTATTGAACAATATTGAGACCCAGGTCTCTTACAAATTAATCCTGCTGTATACATGCAATTCATCAAACAATTTCCCAACAGTTTCCCCCTACAGTTGATCTTTTCTCCAACAACATCATAGTTTTGGTTCTAGTCTCAGAGGTACGGTAACGTCCATGGTCTTTTGGCTATGATGGAATTATACTGTAGAAGTGGGAGAAGCAGTGATGTGTACTAGTAAACTCAACAAAAAAAGAAACGTCCTCTCACAGTCAACTGCGTTTATTTTCAGCAAACGTAACATGTGTAAATATTTGTATGAACATAACAAGATTCAAGACAACTGAATAAGTTCCACAGACATGTGACTAACAGAAATTGAATAATGTGTGCCTGTACAAAGTGCCGGGTCAAAATCAAAAGTAACAGTCAGTATCTGGTGTGGCCATCAGCTGCATTAAGTACTGCAGTGCATTTCCTCCTCATGGACTGCACCAGATTTGCCACTTCTTGCTGTGAGATGTTACTCCACTTTTCCACCAAGGCACCTGCAAGTTCCAGGACATTTCTGGGGGAATGGCCCTAGCCCTCAACCTCCGATCTAACAGGTCCCAGACGTGCTCAATGGGATTGAGATCCGGGCTCTTCGCTGGCCATGGCTGAACACTGACATTCCTGTCTTGCGGGAAATCCCGTACAGAACGAGCAGTATGGCTGGTGGCATTGTCATGCTGGAGGGTCATGTTAGGATGAGCCTGCCGGAAGGGTACCACATGAGGGAGAAGGATGTATTCCCTGTAACGCACAACGTTGAGATTGCCTGCAATGACAACAAGCTCAGTCCGATGATGCTGTGACACACCGCCCCAGACCATGACGGACCCTCCACCTCCAAATCGATCCCGCTCCAGAGTACAGGCCTCGGTGTAACGCTCATTCCTTTAACGATAAACGGGATTCCAACCATCACCCCTGGTGAGACAAAACCGTGACTTGTCAGTGAAGAGCACTTTTTGCCAGTCCTGTCTGGTCCAGCAACGGTGGGTTTGTGCCCATAGGCAACATTGCTGCCGATGATGTCTGGTGAGGACCTGCCTTACAACAGGCCTACAGCCCTCAGTCCAGCCTCTCTCAACCTATTGCGGACAGTCTGAGCACTGATGGAGGGATTGTGTGTTCCTGATGTAACTCGGCAGTTGTTGTTGCCATCCTGAACCTGTCCCGCAGATGTGATGTTCAGACGTACCGATCTTGTGCAGGTATTGTTACACGTGGTCTGCCACTGCGAGGACGATCAGCTGTCCGTCCTGTCTCCCTGTAGCACTGTCTTAGGCGTCTCACAGTACGGACATTGCAATTTATTAGCCTGGCCACATCTGCAGTCCTCATGTCTCCTTGCAGCATGCCTAAGGCACGTTCACGCAAATGAGCAGGAACCCTGGGCATCTTTCTTTTGGTGTTTTTCAGAGTCAGTAGAAAGGCCTCTTTAGTGTCCTAAGTTTTCACAACTGTGACCTTAATTGCCTACCGTCTGTAAGCTGTTAGTGTCTTAACGACCGTTCCACAGGTGCATGTTCATTAATTGTTTATGGTTCATTGAACAAGCATGGGAAACAGTGTTTAAACCCTTTACAATAAAGATATTTGAAGTTATTTAGATTTTACAAATTATCTTTGAAAGACAGGTCCTGAAAAAGGGATGTTTATTTTTTTGCTGAGTTTAGATGGAACCAGACAGGGGAAAGGGAGGGGCTCTGTTACCTTTGCTCTGCAGTGACAGCTGTCTCCTGGTATCCATCACCATGTCTGGAGGGCCTGATGCCGACAGCTCCCTGGACACCAGCTGGAGACCCTGGGAGGGGACAGAGAGAGTTGGGAGTTATGAAGAGGTATTACGTATACATGTAGAATATAATAGAGAATATCAGAATATAATATGGAATAGAATATAATAAAAGAGAAGGGAAGAGCATAGAGTATAATAAAATAGTTCCTACCACCATGATCTATGGGTAGAGGATGTATACGAGAGTCCGTTACCTTGATGGGTGTGCTTCGGCCCAGTGTAACCCCATTGGACTGTGGAGGGCTGGCAGTACCATTGACACTACTAGAGCGTGATGCTGTCTGACCTACATCACCATCTGGTTTTGACCGGTACACCTGAAGACAAGACCAGAGGAGTCAGACAGGTGACCAGAAAAGGTCTCAATGACACAACCGGAGACCAAGATGACTGATGTCAACAATCACCAACACTGGCCAGCAACCCAACCCTGATCAAAATGCCAAACATAATATCAGGAAATGAAATAAAGAATAGAACAAATAGCGTAGTAGATTAAAGCAAAGAGAGGCGAGAGGTTTACCTGGCTAGGTCTGCGTGAGGAGTGAGACTTAGCAGGGAGAGGGGGAGGGCATGACTGGTGGTGGGGCTCCCCTGCTGACATTATGTCCTGGTACCAGCGCTCTAAGTTAAGGGCCGGGTTGTGAGGTCTAATCCACTCAGGCTGGCTCTGAGAGGGGTGGGGTGGTGCAGAGAGTCCAGGCAGAGGAGAGCAAAGAAGGAGAGCAACAGAGACAGGATGAGAAGCATAAAAGAGGTAGGAGGCAGGAGAAATAAGAAGTAATAGAACAGAAATTACTTGATATGAGTAATATAAAGCTGATGGCGAATACTTTCTTTTACCCAGACAGTAATAGAAACCATTCATAACATAGTGAATAAAGTAAAGTAATTTCAGAATGCGCAAAAAGGTTGGTCCATTCACCAAAAACGACATTCTAACCACACTACATGAAAAAGGAGAAAGCTCAGTTTATCTATAGCAAATCCCAAGATAACTTCATCCACAATACATTTTATTCCATATCTCCATAAACCATATAAACATGGTCTACGTGTGACAGTCTGAAAGGTAAGAGGGGTTTAAAGCCAGGAGGGAGGCACACACCTCAACTGAGATAGTGGGGGAGGTGTCACATGGAGTTGTGTGGCAGGAGAAGGCAGCGTCAGCGAGCGCAAGCTGGAATGACTGGATAGAAAGTGCGGGGGAGGGGCCAAGTTTCTGCATCCCCAACATCTGGCTTAACTGACTAACTGTGACGTATTCCTTTACAAAGATAATCAACACACAAATGCGCACAGACACAAACACACACACACACAAGGCAAAGGTTGTAGATATTGGGAGAGAGCAGAGAGAGGTAGGAATGTTAACCAAGGGTATATGTCCAAGAAAGCCAACAGAAACAGAGGGAATAATAGAAAGTAGGTGGTATATTCTACCTCGCCGGGCAGAGCTGCTGCAGCAACAGTGAGAGAGAGGCAGTGAGGAGCAGGGGAGGTAGAGTAGGTCGGGAGAGGACCACCGCTCCCATACATCTTATAGACATCAGCGAGCCTGAGGTACTCCTGCATCAACACCAACACCCACAACACAAGCACACACAAGTTGAAATAAGGGATATATTGTATACCTAAAGACAAAATACCCTTACATTCCCATACATGTTTTTTTTTTTTTTACATTTTAGTTATTTAGCAGACGCTCTTACCCAGAGCTACTAACAGTAGAGAATGCATACATGTTTGTACTTTTTCGTACACCCCCCCCCCCACCCCCCCCACACACACACACACACACACTTTTCTATTGCTATCCTTGTAGGGACCAAATAATTGATCTAACCTTAACCTTTAACCTAACCATAACCCAAACTCTAACCCCTAACCCTAACCTTAATTCTAACCCTAACCCTAATTGTAACCCTAACCCCTAAGCCTAAAATTGCATTTTTCCTTGTGGGACTGGCAAAATGTCCACCCTGAATAATATCCCTTGTTTTACAATCCTTGTGAGGACTTATGGTACCCACAAGGATAGTTAAACAAACACACACACACACACACACACACACATACTCAGAGATTCCCACACACATGCACGAGTTCCTAAAATTAATTTTGTATTTGATCATTATCACACAAAAAATAACTCACCTCAAACTACAGTACAGGTACTCATCACAAAGGGTAAAGGTAAGCCAGCCAAGCCACAAAAAACAAACACACTGGATCCAACGTCACAAATTGAGACAACCCCAACACAAACGATACAAATGTAGATGCAGAAACATTCAGGCACAGGCCACCTTGTCATAAGACACACCTACAGACTAATACAAACAAGGGATTATTTTTCAAGCTTCTCAAAAACACATATTGGGGCGGCAGGTAGCCTAGTGGTTAGAGCGTTGGACTAGTAACCGAAAGGTTGCAAGATCAAATCCCCAAGCTGACAAGGTAAAAATCTGTCGTTATGCCCCTGAACAAGACAGTTAACCCACTGTTCCTAGGCCGTCATTGAAAATAAGAATTTGTTCTTAATTGACTTGCCTTGTTAATAAAGGTGAAATATTCCTCTCATGTCCATTTATATTAGTGGACACAAGACAAATGCAGAGCAAGCCAGGTAGGATACATCCCCAAAGGAAGGGGGATTGTGGGTAGTGTAGTCAGGCTGCATTATGGGTAGTTTAGTCAGTCCACATGCGTCAGTGTGTTTACCTCCTGTGGCCTGGTGGGACAGAGGTCAGGGGAGGAAGAAGAGAAGGAGGCAGGAGGAGGGCAGGGAGGATGTGGAGGAGGGACAACCTCCCCCTGTACCAGGTCAGGTTCGCTGATATGCAGCACTGGTACTTCCTGTTTTCAGTAAAAGTTTTCAGTCAAACGTGTACTCAAAAGTCTATGGTTTAACCTGTTCTATTGTAAATACACTGTAAACAATGACTATCCTCTATTCATTACAGCAACACAGCAGTAGAAAAGCCTTCACCTATATAATTTAGACTAAAGTCCAGCTTGACAAACATAGCTGATCTCCTCTCAGTAAGAGAGGCCAGCTCAGTGATGTCAGCAATTTACACTAACAAGAGTCCTCAGCATCTCTGAGGTACTGCGGCCTCACTTGTTAGTTGTCAGGCTTGTGGGTTGTTTTTTATAGATCCCATGACTCTCTAGGAAACAGTGACGGTTGCTGCTGAGTGGACTATTTATTATTATTATCAATATAAAGAGAGGTTTAAAGGCAAACAAAAAGAGCATGTGCCGAAGAGGTAAAACAAAAACTGAGGCTTGTAAAGGCACCTCCCCCTTTCAAATAATTCTAAAACAAAAACAAACAAAAAAGTATCTAGATTTTTAAGCCTAAGAAACAAATAATTAAATAGTATTTAAATACTATCTGGACAAATCAAGATGAATTCAATTCAATTCTCACCTCTTTCATGGTGCTGCAGAGCTTGGGGAAGCTCCGTCCTCCTGTCAGAGTGTGGTATCTCTTCTCCAGAGTAGACAGCCTGTCCTTTTCTTTATGAAGCAGCTGTAGGGCCAGGGTCCTGTCTTTAGCCATCCTCTCACAGTCCTGAGCTGCCTGCAGCCCTAACTGGTTGGCCTGCACCTCCAGAGCAGCCATCTTCTCCTAAAGAACAAGGTGCACTTCGCTTTACATCCCATCTTACAATGCAAGCTCAAAGGATTTTTTAATTCCATACTTTTTCCATGATGGTATGACTATTATCGCTCTCACACTATTGTCCCAACCTGAACCATACTGAACTAGTTTTGATATTTTATTTTCTCATTGTCCTTTTCAGTACGGTATTAGCAACTGTGGTGGATGCTTAAAAACCTCTTAAGAATCGTACCCTTTTTAAAAACAAATTGCCTAAAATGACACCCAAATCTAACTGCCTGTAGCTCAGGACCTGAAGCAAAGGATATGCATATTCTTGGTACCATTTGAAAGGAAACACGTTGAAGTTTGTGGAAATGTGAAATTAATGTAGGAGAATATACAGTGCCTTGCGAAAGTATTCGGCCCCCTTGAACTTTGCGACCTTTTGCCACATTTCAGGCTTCAAACATAAAGATATAAAACTGTATTTTTTTGTGAAGAATCAACAACAAGTGGGACACAATCATGAAGTGGAACGACATTTATTGGATATTTAAAACTTTTTTAACAAATCAAAAACTGAAAAATTGGGCGTGCAAAATTATTCAGCCCCCCCTAAGTTAATACTTTGTAGCGCCACCTTTTGCTGAGATTACAGCTGTAAGTCGCTTGGGGTATGTCTCTATCAGTTTTGCACATCGAGAGACTGAAATTTTTTCCCATTCCTCCTTGCAAAACAGCTCGAGCTCAGTGAGGTTGGATGGAGAGCATTTGTGAACAGCAGTTTTCAGTTCTTTCCACAGATTCTCGATTGGATTCAGGTCTGGACTTTGACTTGGCCATTCTAACACCTGGATATGATTATTTTTGAACCATTCCATTGTAGATTTTGCTTTATGTTTTGGATCATTGTCTTGTTGGAAGACAAATCTCTGTCCCAGTCTCAGGTCTTTTGCAGACTCCATCAGGTTTTCTTCCAGAATGGTCCTGTATTTGGCTCCATCCATCTTCCCATCAATTTTAACCATCTTCCCTGTCCCTGCTGAAGAAAAGCAGGCCCAAACCATGATGCTGCCACCACCATGTTTGATAGTGGGGATGGTGTGTTGTCCTATGGACAGAGTCTCCCACCTCAGCTGTAGATCTCTGCAGTTCATCCAGAGTGATCATGGGCCTCTTGGCTGCATTTCTGATCAGTCTTCTCCTTGTATGAGCTGAAAGTTTAGAGGGACGGCCAGGTCTTGGTAGATTTGCAGTGGTCTGATACTCCTTCCATTTCATTATTATCGCTTGCACAGTGCTCCTTGGGATGTTTAAAGCTTGGGAAATCTTTTTGTATCCAAATCCGGCTTTAAACTTCTTCACAACAGTATCTCGGACCTGCCTGGTGTGTTCCTTGTTCTTCATGATGCTCTCTGCGCTTTTAACGGACCTCTGAGACTATCACAGTGCAGGTGCATTTATACGGAGACTTGATTACACACAGGTGGATTGTATTTATCCTCATTAGTCATGTAGGTCAACGTTGGATCATTCAGAGATCCTCACTGAACTTCTGGAGAGAGTTTGCTGCACTGAAAGTAAAGGGGCTGAATAATTTTGCACGCCCAATTTTTCAGTTTTTGATTTGTTAAAAAAGTTTGAAATATCCAATAAATGTCGTTCCACTTCACTTCACTTCAAGTGTCCCACTTGTTGTTGATTCTTCACAAAAAAATACAGTTTTATATCTTTATGTTTGAAGCCTGAAATGTGGCAAAAGGTTGCAAAGTTCAAGGGGGCCGAATACTTTCGCAAGGCACTGTAACACATTAGATCTAGTAAAAGAAAATACAAACAAAAAAATGCGTTTTCTATATATTTTTTGTTCCATCATCTTTGAAATGCAAGAGAAATGCCATAATATAATATTGCTGTTTAGCCGCAATTTAGATGTTGGCCAACATCTAAATTGTGTGCAGTTTCAGATTGATCCAGTGAAGCATTGCAATACTGGACAATATTATGTCTGCCCAATGTGCCGAATTGGTCAATTGATACATTTTCAAGTACATAACTATAGAGAACATACAAAAATGATATGGTATGCTATGGTAATAAAGTATTTAAGTTTACACACTCCCAGGAATGTCATACATGATGGATCATTAGCTTAAACACTAACTTTCACACATCTAGATGGCCAGGCGGGGTGGGTGTGGAGCCAGAGAAAGCAGGGGTTCAAACTGTGGAACCCAGTTCCTACATTTTAATATAAAAATGTATTTAATATAAAAAAACATGCTACATTTTATCTCTGGGACCTTCGGATGACAAATCAGAGCAAGATTACTGAATATAAGTACATTATTTACCTTCAGAGGTGAATGTATCATGCCAGTTGCCATGATAAAAGTTTGTTGTTGTTGTGCACTCTCTTCAAACAATAGCATGGTATTTTTTCACTGTAATAGCTACTGAAATTGGACAGTGCCGTTAGATTAACAGGAATTTAAGCGTTCTGCCCATATAAGACATGTCTGTATCCTGGAAAGTTTGTTGTTACTTACAATGTCATGCTAATCACATTAGCGCAACTATCCCAGTATAGGGACACCAATCCCGTAGAGGCTAACAACTAACCAGGCCAGCGTATTACAGTTCAGCTCAGTAGTGTGAAAAGGGTTCATCATGACCAATATGGTGTAGACTACTGTGTAGCAGTGTGTCCTGTTCTACCTTTCTCTTGGCCACGCTGCGGTGGTACTCGGCCCTTTCCAGGAGTAGCTGTCTGCTGAGCGTCTCCTTCTCTTCCTCCAGACCGCTCTCTCTCTCCAGCTGACGGAACTCCAAGTCCTCAAACTGCTTGGTCCCCACCTCAAGCGCATCTGTCTCCTACAGGTAGACAGATAGACCAACAGACAGATCAAATCAAATGTTATTTGTCACATACACATATTTAGCAGATGTTATTGCGGGTGTAGCGAAATGCTTGTGTTCCTAGCTCCAACAGCGCAGTATCTAACAAAAAGAGCTGCGATGTCTGTCGGTGCCATCTTGCATCTTGCCAGAGACACAGACACAAACAGACGGACAGACAAGAGGCAAGACAGACACACAGACAGGTCACACCAATTCAAAATGGGGAGGTCTTATTCACTGACAAACAGAAGTAATAACAGCATGAAAACATGTTCTCGGATTTAAAAAAAATCCTATAGCATGCAGCTAGTTATTTCATTAGTAAAGTACATTTTTATATGGTATTGCAACATACATAGCAGAAAGGGCACAGTATACTTCTAGGCTACTTCACAATAATTTTTAAAAATACAACAAGCACATGCAAAGCGATACAACTTCCAAAGTCCTGAATGAAGTCCAGTGTCCAAATGTCCTTTCATTCACAGCTTTGATATGCTTGCTCTTTTCCAAGGCAATACATTTAAGCAGTTGCTGGGTACTTTCTGGGTCCCTTTGATATTTTAAGTAGCAATTGAGCACCAATATTGCATTTAAAAGCCTGTTATGTTCAATGAAGTGCCATTTAATATAGACCACATATACAATTATATAAACTTGTTCCAAGATTCAACATTTTGGCATGTCCCTCTGTGTACTCTGTGACTTCTAGGAAATTGATTGATTTAATGAATTGATTTAATGTTTCAATATGGTGAAATATTCATTTTAAAAAATCTAAAGAAACATTAAACATCTAATAGTAAAATCATAGTGGTTTTGGTTCTGCTCTTTTTGGCCATTTTCTGGTGTTTTTTGGTGGAAAACTGAAATGGGTCAATGTAAAAAATAGTTTTTTATTAAGTTGAACACATGCCCTTTCTGACAGAATGTTAAAGTTATGTGAATTAAAACGCCTTCTTTTCATGAAGTTACACTACCCAAAATGGACTCATTTCGTGGAAAGGCCCAGCTCTATTTGTTGAGGATGGGTGATGTTTTGTAAGGGGTTCTGACAGCATGACTGTATGATGTGTTATGATTGTATCTGCTGTACTTCAGGTGTTGCTGTCTGATTGTAGCCCATGGTTTGTTATGACTCTGGAGTCTGTTCTGTTTTGGGGCATCTAGTTCTAGTATTCAAGTTCTAGTGTTCTACAGTTTTCTAGTTGTAGTATTCTAATTCTAGTGGTCAAGTTCTAGTGTTAAATTTCTAGTGTTAAAGTTCTAGGGCTCTATTTTAACAAACCTATCCCAATGGTAAATCTTAGCGCTGGAGGTAGTGTTAGAGGTTCAGGGGGCTGTCAGAAATATTTTAGATATCTTCAGAACCGGAAATATGGGAGTGGTAGCTGGCAGTGGCGCGAAAGGGCTGGGTATTTTATGAATAAACAAGTTGTGGGTGAGTTGAGGCTTGGCCCCTCAACGGCCAATCAAAACGTGCTCCATGGCTAAATAAGTAGCTGCTTCAAGTTGTGTATTTACTGTATTTTATGTATTGCTTTGTCATCAACTCCAATTAAAATGTTAGTCCCATTATAGCCTAGTGGGTTAAATAGCCTGCCCATATTTGCAAAATATGTTGAACATGTTTTCAGTCCACATTGTTCTAATTGCATTTCTTCAATATGGAAATACATTGTTAAACATAGATTATAACATTTGCACTGATATAGTGGCTAGGTCTACTGTACATTGCAGTCTGACATGCCAAACATACTCAATAAGCAAGATTAAATTCACTAGGCTATTGATAAAGCCTAAAAAGACAACGTATAATTCAAAAAAACAAAACAATAACTTGTTTTAAATAGGCTAGGTCTAAATACAGTTACAGGCACCATAACTGCTCCCCATGGGTGTATAATACAGACAAGGCAACTGGATAAAGAGAAAGGCAAATATAGTGTTTTATAGCTATCATGGAACCATCTTACAGATCATATTTGCTCTTCTCCAGAAATAGCAGATGAAATTGCATTGTATTTCAGCCATAAACCCATAGACAGTGAATCGTTCTAATAAGTTTGGTTGTTAAAATCTCTTAGAGCGGAGATCCCGCTAGCGGGATAAAGTTCGACAGCATCCGGTGAAATCGGAGCGCGCCAAATTCAAAATACAAAATCGTAATATTAAACATTCATGACAATAAAAGTGTCATACATGATTCTTTAGCTTAGAATCTTGGTAATCTAACTGCGTTGTCAGATTTCAAAAAGGCTTCACGGCGAAAGCATAGCATTCGATTGACTGAGGACAGCGCCCCACAACAACATCCTTTTCACACCAGCACAGGTGACAAAAAAATCACAAAATAGCGATAAAATAAATCACTTACTTTGACTTACTTACTTTTCCTCTGTTTGCAATCCCAAGGGTCCCAGCTACACAATGAATGGTCGTTTTGTTCGATAAAGTCCTTCTTTATATCCCAAAAACGCTGTTTAGTTGGCGCCATTGAATTCAATAATCCAGTCCTTCAACATGCATACAAAAGATTCCAAAAAGATACCAGCAATTTTTGTCCAAAGTAGTCAAACAATGTTTTTTATTATTCCTCAGGTTGTCTAATATCTAAATTAACGATAATATTTCAGACGGAGATTACTATGTTCAATAGCAAAGGAAAATGTGTGCCCACGTTCACGCGCGCAAAAGACTACATTTGCCCTGGTGCTCAACTTGGAACGACTACAAACACTTCTTCATTTAAAAAAAACAAGCCTAAAACCTTGTATAAAGACTGTTGACATCTAGTGGAAGCCATAGTAACTGCAATCTGGGAGGTGGAAATTAGAATCTTTCAATAGCATTGCATTGGAAGTCATTGTGAGCTCCAAAACAAACAATTCCGGATCAATTCCTCTGGTTTTCGCCTGCTATATCAGTATTGTTATACTCACTGACATTATTGTAACAGTTTTGAAAACTTCAGAGTGTCTGCTATCCAATTCTACAAATTATATGCATATCCTAGCTTCTGGGCTTGAGTAACAGGCAGTTTACTTTGGGCACGTCAGACAGGCGGAAATTCAGGAAACTAGCCTTACTCGCAGAGAGGTTAATGAAATTAAACAAAAAACAATCAATCTGTTTTTAAAACCAACAACAATATTTCTAAATAGGGTAGGGTCAGAAGCATGGTATCATAAATTGCTTCTCTTGTTACATGGCACTGTGTGCACACGTAGGCCTAATGTCTTTATGCATTCATTCGCACAAAATACTAGGCTCCAGTTGTATCCTTGCCGATATGCAAGGCAGATTGTCACAGAAAACTGTCGTTGATATAACATTGTAGGATGACTGAATAGGGGCGTGTCTTTGGTAATCGGACGAGGGGCACTCTTTGAAAACACTAATTTGGCGTGTGCTAACATTTGTCCTATTTCACACATGTACAAGTGTGTATGTAAAGTATACGCATGTGTATGTTGGAAATGTTGTTTGCGTATCCAACATTCCCTGAGATACTCTCGGAGAATGGGGTCACGGCAAGAGTCTGCCATTATCAACGGCTGTCCTGGAACAATAAGGGTTAAGTGACTTACTCACGGTCACAGGGTCAAATTTTCCACAATGTCAGCTCTGGGATTCAAACTAGTGACGTTTCTGTTGCTGGCCGAATGCTCTAACCGCTAGGCTACCTGCTGCCCTAAATGGGGATGGATAGCCTACTTGAACAAGCAAATGCAGGTATGTGAATTGTGAATAATGAGGGCAAAAACTTTTCAAGGCACTCTAAGTACAGTCGTGGCCAAAAGTTTTGAGAATGACACAAATATTAATTTTCACAAAGTCTGCTGCCTCAGTTTGTATGATGGCAATTTGCATATCCTCCAGAATGTTATGAAGAGTGATCAGATGAATTGCAATTAATTGCAAAGTCCCTCTTTGTCATGCAAATGAACTGAATCCAAAAAAACATTTCCACATTTCTACATTTCAGCCTTGCCATAAAAGGACTAGCTGACATCATGTCAGTGATTCGCTCGTTAACACAGGTGTGAGTGTTGTCATGACGTTGGCCTGGGGGTAGGTTTATGACAGTCTAAATACCTCTTCACCCCTTTTTCCCCTCTCTACCCTACTGATGTTACATTTGCAAAACCCTTGGTTAACATAGAGATTCAGAAGGTGGGGGGAAATGAACTATATTCTGGTAATCTGACCAATTGAACATATGCCGTGGTACTTAAAACCTCTTAAGTCTACCCCCTCCTTTTTCGAACATTCTGTTAAAAATCGCGCAACTTTTCAGCGTCCTGCTACTCATGCCAGGAATATAGTATATGCATATGATTAGTATGTGTGGATAGAAAACACTCTGAAGTTTCTAAAACTGGTTAAATCACGGCTGTGACTATAACAGATTGTGTGTTTCATCGAAAAGCGCAAGAAAAACTGCTCTCTGAAAGCTAAAAATAATTTCCATGCGTCACTTTCATGGGTTGTTAAAAGGGCACAAAATTAATTATGGACCTGCATGCAAACCTGCATCCTACAGATTCCACACGATGTCGCCATTGTCGTCATTTTCCAGGGACTTTTTTGTTGGTAAATCCAACTAACTGGATTCAATTTCTTCTGGTCTCAGCCAGGATGTTGTGAGGTGCACATTTTCAGCCATTGATTTGAAGACGAGGAGCTATTGAATACACATCGCACTGTAATCATTTTGATAGATTATAAACGTTTACTAATACCTAAAGTTGGATTAGAAAAGTATTTCGAAGTGTTTTGTGAAAGTTTATCGTCGACTTTTTTAATTTTAAAAAATGACGCTGCGTTTTAAAACAATGTTTTTTTCTGAATCACACAGCTTCCATAGAAAGCTATTTTGGGTATATATGGACCGATTTAAACGAAAAAAAGACCCAATAGTGATGTTTATGGGGCATATAGGAGTGCCAAGAAAGAAGCTCGTCAAAGGTAATGAATGTTTTATATTTTATTTCTGCGTTTTGTGTAGCGCCGGCTTAGCTAAATCTTTGTTTACGTCGCATTCAGGCATTTTGGGGTGTTGCATGCTATCAGATAATAGCTTCTCATGCTTTCGCCGAAAAGCATTTTAAAAATCTGACTTGTTGGCTAGGTTCACAACGAGTGTAGCTTTAATTCAATACCCTGCATGTGCATTTTGATGAACGTTTGAGTTTTAACGAGTACATTTAGCATTTAGCGTAGCGCATTTGCATTTCCAGGTGTCTACTTGAGACATCTGCGTCTCAAGTAGGAGCAAGAAGTTAATGAATATGGTGTCAGTTCGGTGGTCATCGGAGACATTCTCATCAATGATAAGATAACAAACTCTACAGTGGAAAGTCTACACATCAGAGTTATCGGATTCACATGGAATTGTTGTTCAATTTAAATGTTTGAATATGAAATTATTCGTGATGGGATGAATTGTGATTTTAGCTTCTAAAATGTGAGATTTGGGTTTTCATATGGTAGGGCTCTGCTCAATCAGTGGCCCGCCCCTGTGAAGGGACATGGGCTATAAAACTTTTCAAACACGCCCTCCTCTCCCTTCCTATATAAAGCCTTGACGACAATATAACCTACTGTTCTGAGGATGTGAGGACGACGGTCCGATGTCAGAATGGTTCAGATAATAACTACAGAACGAAGCCAACATCAGCGTGAGCTTTGGTTGCAAATAGTATGAACTTTGAACTCTTATTCACTACAGAAGTGATACCTCCTAGCCGTTGAGTTAGCAACAGCAGATGCAAACGAGGGTTAGGAAGGAACAGACAGAGTATCCCGTCTACCACACAACGAAGTTACTACAACGTATACAATTGACCAGCAGAGACATTCTTCAAAGGACAAAGGACTCGGTTGGGCAACACGGCCTTCCATCTACCACCAACATACCGAAGCGCAGCTCAGAGTAAATATTTATTGCATTTTCCTTTTCCAAATGGGCGGTAATTTCGAATGCATAAGATACTGTATTTACGATAGCACAGCTTCTCCCTGTGTCCCTCAGTCTTCCCGCTCTTTCACTCAAACCCAGCCACTTTTCTTTTGTGTAACAAGCTGTCATATCTGTTCTGCCCGCTAGGGACGTTTTCCTTTATGACGTCATTTGTAATCAAGTTATGATTTAATTATGTGTATGTGTGATTAGTTATGTATTTAGTACATAAATAATTAAACGCTATTTTGTATCGCTGATTCAACTTGTTAGCCAGGGTTCGTGCAGATTACCAAGAATTTACAATTTTCAGATGAGACGGAATTAAGATGACGATAAATATTGACTGCTATTGATGTAAAATATTACTAGGTCTTTAAGAGTTTATTCGGAAGATAACAGCTCTATAAATGTTATTTTGTGGTTCCCCGACTATCTAGTTAATTACATTTACATGATTAGCTCAATCAGGTAAAATTTATTACGGATAAATTATTTTATAGAATAGCATGTCATATCACTTAATCTGGCATAGCCAAAGACACGACAGTGTTGACGAGGACAAGGCTGGAGATCACTCTGTCATGCTGATTGAGTTCGAATAACAGACTGGAAGCTTCAAAAGGAGGATGGTGCTTGAAATCATTGTTCTTCCTCTGTCAACCATGGTTACATGCAAGGAAACTATCATCATTGCTTTGCACAAAAAGGGCTTCACAGGCAAGGATATTGCTGCCAGTAAGATTGCACCTAAATCAACCATTTATCGGATCAACAAGAACTTCAAGGAGAGCAGTTCAATTGTTGTAAAGGTATGTAAAGAAGGCTTCAGGGCGCCCAAGAAAGTCCAGCAAGCGCCAGAACCGTCTCCTAAAGTTGATTCAGCTGCAGGATCGGGGCACCACCAGTACAGAGCTTGCTCAGGAATGGCAGCAGGCAGGTGTGAGTGCATCTGCATGCACAGTGAGGTGAAGACTTTTGGAGGATGGCCTGGTGTCAAGAAGGGCAGCAAAGAAGCCACTTCTCTCCAGGAAAAACATCAGGGACAGACTGATATTCTGCAAAAGGTACAGGGATTGGACTGCTGAGGACTGGGGTAAAGTCATTTTCTCTGATGAATCCCCTTTCCGATTGTTTGGGGCATCCAGAAAAAAGCTTGTCCGGAGAAGACAAGGTGAGCGCTACCATCATTCCTGTATCATGCCAACAGTAAAGCATCCTGAGACCATTCATGTGTGGGGTTGCTTCTCAGCCAAGGGAGTGGGCTCACTCACAATTTGGCCTAAGAACACAGGCATGAATAAAAAATGGTACCAACACATCCTTCGAGAGCAACTTATCCCAACCATCCAGGAACAGTTTGGTGACAAACAATGCTTTTTCCAGCATGATGGAGCACCTTGCCATAAGGCAAAAGTGATAACTAAGTGGCTTGGGGAACAAAACATCAATATTTTGGGTCCATGGCCAGGAAACTCCCCAGACCTTAATCCCATTGAGAACTTGTGGTCAATCCTCAAGAGGCGGTGGGCAAACAAAAACCCACAAATTCTGAACTCCAAACATTGATTATGCAAGAATGGGCTGCCATCAGTCAGGATGTGGCCCAGAAGTTAATTGACAGCATACCATGGCAGATTGCAGAGGTCTTGAAAACGAAGGGTCAACACTGCAAATATTGACTCTTTGCATCAACTTCATGTAATTGTCAATAAAAGCCTTTGACACTTATGAAATGCTTGTAATTATACTTCAGTATTCCATAGTAATCTGACAAACATATCTAAAGACACTGAAGCGGCAAACTTTGTGGAAATTAATATTTGTGTCATTCTCAAAACTTTTGGCCACGACAGTAGACCATTTAAAACCCCTTTATTCATAAGCTACTTTTGGCTAATGGCAAGGATAAAAATATGCACCTATGTGATGCTGCTAAACCGGCCTTGATTAAGGGTAGGCTTGGTTTTTAATCAAATTAAACAAAATGGTGGGAAACAAAAAAAAAATGTTTTATGTTTCTAAATACGAGATTCACTGGCGCAAAAAGGTACATCTCTCCTTCCATGGGCACTGTGCGTCATGGCTGGATATGCTGCGCTTCAGCTCTCAAAATCCATGCCATTATACACTGCGTAACCGTTAACAGCTGCTTTTTGTGGGTCTTAAAACTTACAATTAGCACTGCATGAAATGTACACTGTTGTGCTTGGACACACCTCAAAGAACACACCTCAAATATTGCCACCCCTCCCACCTCAGTGCAAGTGAGCTTATGTTAGACAGATAAATTGCCGAACCTGGCATTGTGCTGGAAAATGCCAGTGCGCCAATTTTTAAATGTGAAATTGCAAACTAACGTGCGTTTGACACAGCCAAAAATACAGCCCCTAGTCTTCTAATTCTAGCATTCTAGTTCTAGTGTTCAATTTCTAATGTTCAAGTTCCACTGTTCAAGTTCCACTGTTCAAGTTCCACTGTTCAAGTTCCACTGTTCAAGTTCCACTGTTCAAGTTCCTAGTGTTTTAGTTCCTAGTGTTCTAGTTCCTAGTGATCTATTTCTAGTGTTCTAGTTCTAGTGTTCTAATTCTAGTGGTCTAGTTCTAGTGATCTATTTCTAGTGTTCTAGTTCTAGTGTTCTAGTTCTAGTGTTCTAGTTCTAGTGTTCTAGTTCCAGTGATCTAGTTCCCAGTTTCTAGTTCCAGTGTTCTAGTTCTAGTGTTCTAATTCTAGTGTTCTAGTGATCTATTTCTAGTGTTCTAGTTCTAGTGTTCTAGTTCTAGTGTTCTAGTTCCAGTGATCTAGTTCCCAGTTTCTAGTTCTAGTGTTCTAGTTCTAGTGTTCTAATTCTAGTGTTCTAATTCTAGTGTTCTAATTCTAGTGTTCTAATTCTAGTGTTCAAGTTCTAGTGTTCTAGTTCTAGTGTTCTAGTTCTAGTGTTCTATTTCCTAGTGTTCTATTTCCTAGTGTTCTAGTTCTAGTGGACTAGGGTGTGTGAAGAGCACTGACCCTCCGTAGCTGCTCCTGTAACTGTTCCCTCAGAGATTCAGGACAGTTATGAACCTGGCTCTTCAGCTCACTGTACCCCTCATGAAGTCTCTCCAGCAGCTGCCGCTCAGTAGACACATTAGCCCTCCCCTAGAACACAAACCACATACACACACCATACACACACACCGTACACACACACGCACACACCGTACACACACACGCTCACACATCGTCCCAGGGAGAAACAAAACACACGGCTCAAAACCACGCCATGCAGCCAAGCAGCTTTAAAGAGAGGTCAAAGGCAGTAGGTGAGTGATGGGGTAGGAGGATTAGGGTGCCGGGGGTTAAGGTTGCTAGGCTTCAAGCATCTTTTTGTGTCAAAAGGAAAAAAATAAGCTGAAAAGTGTATAGCTATCAGTACTCAACACACTTGGCCATATAAATTAAGGTTGATCATTGATACTTTGATGTACAACTACTAGTACAAATTCTATGCACACTTGCATGCGTGCACGTGTAGGTAGCTGTGTAGCTGTGTGATCTGTTACTAGACCGGTCCTACCTTGTCTTTCTCCCTCTGGGTGGCCCTGTCCAGCTGGCTGAGTTTAGACTGGAGCTGAGAGATGATCTCTGTCTCTGCCTCGACCTGCTCCTGCTCAGCCTGCCTCTCCCCCTGCAGCAGAGCCCTCTCCATCTCCGCCTAGGAGGGACAGACAGGCAAACAAGACAACAGTGCTTAGTTTACAGTAACTCGGCCTAGACTCACAAAGAGCAAGTAGAAGCACAGCGGCAAGAAACCTGGAGAGGAACCAGACTCTAAAGTCCATCCTTAGCTGGCTGTATCAGGTAGAAGTTACTTCTCTTTTTCCTGTTACACACAAGTGACTTGCCTAATTAAATAAAGTAAAATATATATATATAAAGTTTGTAATAAAAAAGTGGGGTCACGGCCAGGGTCGTCATTGTATTGCACCCCTGAAGCAATTAAGGTTCAGCGCCTTGCTCAAAGGGCACAGCAAAATTATTATTTTTAAATGTTTGTTAGCTCCGGAATTCGAATCAGCCAACTTTTGGTTACCGACTCACAACGCTCTAACCTCCCGCAAAGTTAAGATTTAGTTTTGATTAAGTTGGTGGCAGCTCAGTTGCCACTAGTTTAAGTGTTACAAATCACTTTATTTTAACAGTGCACTTACAACTGGAGAGTAGTGCAGTGCTTACGGGAAATGGACAAGGGTTGCTGTTTGTTAACCTACCTCCTGTCTGGACTCCTGTAGCTGCTGCTCCAGCTCTGTGACTCTGTGTTTCAGCTTATCCACCCTGGACAGAACCCTGGTCCTCTCCTCCTCCAGGTACTGCTGCTCCTGACGCCCAGACACACCTGATCCTGATCCTAACCTTGACACACCCAGACCTAACCCTGACCCTGAGTCTTCCTGCTGGATAAAGCACACATGCACCAATGTGAGTACTTACATAATAAAAGAGAACATTCAGAGAACACTGAGCCGCCGACATGGGCCCATGCCACTCACGAGGAATCACGAGGACTCCTGATCGCTGTGGCCGACGTGAGTAAAACATTTAAGTGTGTTAATAACCCCTCGCAAGACTGCATCCCAAGCCACACCCTTAGAGCATATGCCAACCAGCTGGCTATATTGTTTACGGACATGTTCAATCTCTCCCTACCCCAGTCTGTTATCCCCACTTACTTCAAAATGTCCACCATTGTTCCTGTACCCAAGTTAACTGAGTGAGTGAGTATCCCCTCATAGCAGTCACTTATGTCATCATAAAGTGCTTTGATAGGCTAGTTAAGGATAATATCACCTCCACCTTACCCGACACCCTAAACCCACTACAATTTCCATACCGCCCAATTGTTAAACAGATTATGTAATCGCCATTGCACTGCACACTGCAATATCCCACCTGGAAGAAGGATTACCAATGTAAGAATGCTGTTCATCAACTACAGCTCACCCTTCAACACCATAGTGCCCTCCAAGCTCATCACCAAGCCTTGGGCCCTGGGTCTGAAACTCTTTCTGTGCAACTGGGTCTTAGACTTTCTGATGGGCCAACCCCAGGTGGTGAAGTTAGGCAACAACACCCCTGCCACACTGATCCTCAACACGGGGGTCCCACACGGGTGTGTGCTCAGCCCCCTCCTGTACTCCCTGTTCACCCATGACTGTGTGGCCACGCACGTCTTCAACTCAATCATCAAGTTTGCTGACGACACCACAGCCTTATTACCAACAACGACAAGACAGCCTACAGGAAGGAGGTGAGAGTCCTGGCAGCGTGGTACCATGAATATGACCTCTCCCTCAACGTCAACAAAATGAAGGTGCTGATCGTGGACTACAGGACACAGTAGAGAGAGCACGTTGGTGTGAAGGGATCCACAACGACAGGGCCGTAGTGGAGAGGGTCAAAAGCTTCAAGTCCATCGGCGTGCACATCACTGAGGACCTGAAATGGTCCCTTCACACCGACAGTGTGGTGAAGAAGGCGCAACAATGCCTCTTCAACTTCAGGAGGCTGAAGAAATTCTACTTGGCCCCTAAGACCTTCACAAACGTCTACAGATGCACCGTCAGGAGCATCCTGTCGGTCTGTATTACCACATGGTACGGCAATTGCACCGTCTGAGAATGAGTGTGTGCGTGTGTTTGTCTGCTTGAGCATGCATGTGTGCTTGTGTGTGTGAGTGCCTGCGTTGTGTGTGTGAGTGCCTGCGTCGCGTGTGTGTGTTTGTTTGTGCGTGCGTGTATTTTTTCTCACCTCCTGGTGAGTGCTCTCTGTGCTGCTGGACTCCTCTCTCTGGTTCTCCTCGTCACTCTCTCTCTGCCTCTGAGTCACTCCTCCTCGCTGAGTCGCCCCACCACCTGTCTCTGTACAGGGTCTCTCTCTAGAGCCCCCCTCCCCTGGTCCAGGGAAGTGCCCTGTTGTACTCCCTGTCTCACCACCCAGACACTGGGGAGAGTTGGTGTACTCCGCACACAGGCTAAGGATGGTCTCCAACCTCTGTCGCTCCTACACACACATCCACACGCACATGCGCGCACACACACACACACAGAGCAAAGTGGTAAGAAGGCCTATAAACCACACAATGACACAGCTCAGATTGCCTCTAAAATTGTCCTTGTGTGACATTGTCCCGTCCAGGCAGCTGTCTCAGAGCCATCGGCTGTTCCTATTGGCTGACTGTAACCAGACACCAGAAGTGACGGAACAGGCATGAGCATAACTGTCCCTTTACAGGGGTCCTCTAGCCATCATGCCAGACTCATACTGTATAGGCTAGGTCTGTATTTTGATATAGAACAGGGAAAGTGTTCAACTTTCTCTCTGGCCCCAACCAGGCTAGAGCTTTCTTCTTCTAAATCACATATATTTTAGACTTCCATAGAGCACTATTCTAGCTGCTTGACCACCTCTTAGGAAACAGATATGTTGAGAGCACCTAAGCTAAACCTAACTAACATTAACTCACATATACACCAACCAAATAAAGGTGTAAACCAATGCACCTACTTCCAGTACAAATATACAGATACGCACACACTCAATATAGACACATTAAGTAACACAAACAAAAACACAGCTATCACACACACACACACACACACACACACACACACACACACACACACACACACACACACACACGATGCTACCATCATTCCCTTAGTACCCCCTGCTGCTACCCATTTTGTGACCCCATCAGTGTCTTCAGCCGACCTTTCACCTCTGACCTCACCATCTGCTGCAGTCATTTACCCTCACATGTATCTCCACTCTGCCCCACTACACTGTGTACCACACACAGTACATATAGTCTGTATAGTTAAACAAACATCACTTGTTAGGGGGTGCTGAGCTTGCTGAAGAAAACTTTGATTCAAATGTTGTGTATTTACTAGACTGATTAAAGGTATCTAGTGAAGTAATCGTGTATGTAGGTCCTACTTCATTTCTACCATATACATATGGCCTCTAGTCTGCCTGTAGAGCAGCCAGGTTGGCAGTACCATTGGAAGGACATGCCACCCATGCCTCCCATTACTCCACACCATTCAGGCCAGAGAAGCTAGGCTAAATGATAATAGTGGAATGAGATGACAGACACCACAGCTCACCATGACCTGCAAACAGGTTGATGGAGTCATGCAATGTATTCACACGTACTGCTATGTATTGTCACTCTGCATATAACAAATTGAATCATACTGCACCTACAAAGTACAACTCGGTATAGGTACATTTGTAGATATTATGATTATTACGGTATATTATTTTGTCAAAACTCTTGGCAAACAGCTAAAATCATATGAACCCATGACCACTGTTGCCCAGACTGAAAAGGGATTTCAAATCAATACAGGCATATTGTAAAAGGCCAACTCTTGTGAAAAGAGGTGTCAGAATCAGCATTTAGAGCCATATACATAGCTGTGTCTTAAGTCTACAACATGAGGGTCAGAATAGGGTACTTAACGCTGTGTGTGTGTGTGTGTATGTGTGTGTGTGTGTGTGTGTGTGTGTGTGTGTGTGTGTGTGTGTGTGTGTGTGTAAACAACACTGTGACTGAAACAAAAGAACAAATGTCTCATGCCACCCACCCACTAATGACCCGTGTAACATGTTTGTGAAACCACCAGGGAGGAAATGCACAAGAGAGTGAGAGAAAAGCCTGTGAATGCCCAACTATAATATACTTTCTAAGTATCTACAAACATTCAGACATTCCTTATGGCTTAGCGTGGAACACTCAGCCTTTTTGTCAGGATATTACATATTTTGATTGCATTTACATAGGGTCCTACAGTCAAATTCCTTAAGACTGGATTCAGAGTTTAACAACAGCAACAAGACGCCCAAATGTTGTTCAGTGGAACAGTGAGAAAGGTAACTGCCAGTTTGTTCTTTGTGTCATTCATTCCAGTCTTGGAAGAAGGATCTGTTAATCCCAAAGTGAATATGATAAAAATTTAAAAAGGAGATGTCGGCAGTCAGTCTACCAAAGCACCACAGCATGACACAAAGAGAGCAGGCTGAACTGACATCACTATATCTAGTAACAGGTACAATTAATAACCTTCCTAGCACAAGTTAATCCTACTCTAAAAAATCCTCCACGTTTGTAGGTTCAAGGATATGGTACTTGGTTGCCCCCTGATGGTGAGTAGCCTAAACTACAAACAGTTCCAAAGGCAACAACAGTCAAACAGCCAGGGTAGGCCGGGGTAAACCAGGAACAGATACAGATACAGTACAAAGGTATGGGCCTCTGATAATGACCTAAATCTACAACGGAAACCAATCTCTATCTATGGCTCTGCTGGAAACTGGATATCTTTGAGTTAGTTAAAACTGTTGAGTGAGCGGACTTGTCTTTCAGACTGGCTCTATTTTCAGTCAGCGCTGTGACTGTACAGTCAAATTGCTGTGGTCTGAGGGTCTTTTTCCATTTTAGCAATTCAATTTCTATGGGCTGCTCTGCCCCTACTCTTTCTGGGAATTAGACCACAGATACACCATGACCCACATTACCTCACTGACAGCACATGACAGGAGAGAGGACAACATAAAAGCTCTCTCTCTCTCTCTCGCTCTGATCCTTTTAGCTTTGTTATCTTATCCTTCTCCCCGCATTTTTCTTTATCTCTCTTACTCATAAAATAACATTATGAGGATAAGTGTAATCCTGTGTAAAGAATTTGGATATCTGATCAACTCGCGATTACATACACATGCATGTACACACAGACACACACACAGACACAGAAACACAGATAGACAGTCCATCAGCACCGTAGCAGATGGGTATTGGCTAGCATGCTAGCAGAAACCTGTAAACTTCCAGTCATTGCGCTAACACTAGTTAGCAATTGCGCTAGTGCTAGTTAGCAACTCCCTTCACACAGCACGTAGAGACATACAAATGGCATTCCCGAGTTTATCTGACTCATTGCCAAAATCCGGAAGTATTCCTTTAAGATCTCCTGTTGCCTATTTTTTTTTATCATGCTCCGGATCGCATAGAGCAAAATACTTGAAATAGCTTATCTACTGTGAAGTAGTTCCAATTAAATGAGAGATGGGACGAATAGTATCCTTGTTGTATCAAATCAAACTTTATTTGTCACATGCGACGAATACAACAGGTGTAGTAGACCTTAGAGTGAAATGCTTACTTACAAGCCCTTAACCAACACTGCAAACAACACTGTTTAAAGAAAATATAGATAAGAAAATATTTACTAAATAAAGTAAAAAATGTAATTACATTTTTAAAAAGAACAATAGAATAACAATAATGAAGCTAAACTAAGCAAAAAAAGAAACGTCCTCTCCCTGTCCACTGCGTTTATTTTCAGCAAACTTGTGTAAATATTTGTATGAACATAACAAGATTCAAAAACTGAGACATAAACTGAACAAGATCCACAGACAATGTGACTAACAGAAATGGAATAATGTGTCCAATGGGGGAGTCAAAATCAAAAGTAACAGTCAGTATCTGGTGTGGCAACCGGCTGCATTATGTACTGCAGTGCATCTCCTCCTCATGGACTGTACCAGATTTGCCACTTCTTGCTGTGAGATGTTACCCCACTCTTCCACCAAGGCACCTGCAAGTTTCCAGACATTTCTGGGGGAATGGCCCTAGCCCTCACCCTCCGATCCAACAGGTCCCAGATGTGCTCAATGGGATTGAGATCTGGGCTCTTTGCTGGCAATGGCAGAACATTGACATTCCTGTCTTGCAGGAAATCACGCACAGAACGAGCAGTATGGCTGGTGGCATTGTCATGCTGGAGGGTCATGTTAGGATGAGCCTGCAGGAAGGGTACCACATGAGGAAGGAGGATGTCTTCCCTGTAACACACAGCATTGAGATTGCTTGCAATAACAACAAGCTCAGTCCGATGATGCTGTGACACACCGCCGCAGACCATGACGGACCCTCTACCTCCAAATCGATCCTGCTCCAGAGTACAGGCCTCGTTATAACACTCTTATAACATTCCTTTAATGATAAATGCGAATCCGACAATCACCCCTGGTGAGACAAAACCGCGACTCATCAGCACTTTTTGCCAGTCCTGTCTGGTCCAGCGACGGTAGGTTTGTGCCCATAGGCGACATTGTTGCCGGTGATGTCTGGTGAGGACCTGCCTTACAACAGGCCTACAAGCCCTCAGTCCAGCCTCTCTCAGCCTATTGCGGACAGTCTGAGCACTGATGGAGGGACGGTGCGTTCCTGATGTACCTCGGTCAGTTGTTGTTGCCATCCTGTACCTGTCCCGCAGGTGTGATATTCGGAAGTACCGATCCTGTGCAGGTATTGTTACACGTGGTCTGCCACTGCGAGGACGATCAGCTGTCCGTCCAGTCTCCCTGTACGGACATTGCAATTTATTGCCCTGGCCATATCTGCTGTCCTCATGCCTCCTTGCAGCATGCCTAAAGCACGTTCACGCAGATGAGCAGGGACCCTGGGCATCTTTCTTTTGGTGTTTTTCAGAGTCAGTAGAAAGGCCTCTTTATAGTGTCCTAAGTTTTCACAACTGTGACCTTAATTGCCTACCGTCTGTAAGCTGTTCGTGTCTTATCGACCGTTCCACAGATGCATGTTCATTAATTGTTTATGGTTCATTGAACAAGCATGGGAAACAGTGTTTAAACCCTTTACAATGAAGATCTGTGAAGTAATTTGGATTTTAAGAATTATCTTTGAAAGACAGGGCCGTTTCCTTTTCTGCTGAGTTTATATACATAGGGTACCGTTACCGAGTCAATTTGCGAGGGTACAGGTTAGTTGAGGTAATTTGTACATGTAGGTAGGGGTAAAGTGACTATGCATAGAGAGTAAACAGCTTGTAAATCTGAAAAAGCTGGCATTAACATTTCAGCCACAATATATTCAAATCAATAGCTGTTCGATTTTATATTTAATGTTTAATATCATTTATTTATATTTTTTTCCGCTCCTGGGAATGAATAAACAAAGGGGGAAAATGACCCAATTACGCCATTAAATCAAATGATTATTTTTTCATTCTTTCTCTCAGTGTAAAAAGAAGTGGGGGGGTGTCAGTGCAAATAGTCTGGGTGGCCATTTGATTAATTGTTCAGCAGTCTTACGGCTTGTGGTTAGAAGCTGTTAAGGAGCCTTTTGGACATAGACTTGGCGCTCCAGTACCGCTTGCCTTGCGGTAGCAAAGAACAGTCTATGACTTGGGTGACTGGAATCTTTGACAATTTTTTGTGCCTTCCTCTGACACCGCCTAATATATGCAGTAGGTCCTGGATAGCAGGAAGCTTGGCCCCAGTGATGTACTAGGCTGTACGCACTACCCTCTGTAGCGTCTTAAGGTCGGATGCCGAACAGTTTCTCTCAATGGTGCAGCTGTATAACTTTTTGAGGATCTGGGGACCCATGCCAAATATTTTCTGTCTCCTGAGGGGGAAAAGGCGACCCGCTCCACTACAACCCTGTCAATGTGAATTGGGTGTGTTCGGCCCTCCTTTTCCTGTAGTCCAAGATCATCTCCTTTGTCTTACTCACGTTGAGGGAGAGGTTGTTGTCCTGGCACCACACTGCCAGGTCTCTGACCTAATACCTATAGGCTATCTCATTGTTGTCAGTGATCAGGCTTACCACCTTTGTGTCTTCAGCAACTTAATGATGGTGTTGGAGTCATGCTTGGCCACACAGTCGTGGGTGAACAGGGAGTACAGGAGGGGACTAAGCACGCACCCCGGAGGGGACCCCGTGTTGAGGTTCACACTTCCCTCTGCAACTGGATCGTGGACTTCCTGAAAGCAGGTGGTGAGGATAGGCAACAACACCTCCGCCACGCTGACCATCAACACGGGGGTCCCTCAGGGGCGTGTGCTTAATCCCCTCATGAACTCCCTGTTCACCTACGACTGTGTGGCCACGCACGACTCCAACACCATCTTCAAGTTTGCTGACAACACAATATTGGTAGGACTGATAACCAATGGCAATGAGACAGCCTACAGGGTTGTAGAACAGATTTTTTTTTGCTGATTTATTAAAGTCTCTAACACCATTTTTACAACATTGTATGATGCAAGGATGCCACATTACAAAATAAAAAGCATTACTATCTTTTTTTACCATAGAGAACCAGACAAAAATTAGTATACACTCTGCCTATTGGCTTTTTTGCATATCTGAAAATACAACACTCCCCTTTTAAGGCTCTCCTGGAGGATTGTTGGCCACCCTTAGTAGCCTATAAAATATTGCAATATAACAATTAAAACCACATGCTTTTTATGTCTTTATAAAATAATTCCCTCCAGGGCTCGAAATTTTAAGAGCATCCTACTTCCCTGGGAAGATGAAAAATATGTCTACGGTACAAAACAGACTCGAACAGATCTGGGATGGCATACAACCACTGCACATAAACTATGAGCTATGAGGCTGACCATTTAGCTTACAATGTTGATAAAGTTGTATTTCCTTATATTATAAGCTCAACAATACGCACATTAAAAATCCTACAATGTGATTTCCTGGATTTTTTTTCTCATTTTGTCTGTCATAGTTGAAGTGTACCTATGATGAAAATTACAGGCCTCTCTCATCTTTTTAAGTGGGAGAACTTGCACAATTGGTGGCTGACTAAATACTTTTTTGCCCCACTGTATTATTTTATTTGAAACCATCACAGTCAGAAAAGGTGAGGAATTTATTCTGTAAATGTTAATGGAAATTAATATGGAATATATTCCTATTTGTAATTATTTTCGATTGCAAAGAAAAAAGAAAAAGATTTTAGCTCATTTCGCTAACGGCAAATGTTTGCATCTTGTTACTATATTTTCCTTTTTTATGCATAAGGGTGTCATCATATAACCTATTTTCACAAAATACATGCTTGTAATGCAAAACTTCAACCACTAGATATTGTGTGTAGGCATTGTCTAAAGTTTGTGGTAAGATAAGCACTTTCTCATGTCAAATTCCGTTTTTTATAAACGCCAACTTTTGCGTGAAAATTGACACACAAGTTTTGGGGTATATTTTGTACGTATGCAAAGTTTATAAATGAGGCCCCTGACACATTCCCTCCCAACTCACAGCTCTGACCAGACTGACCTTTCTTCCATACATGCTAACACTCTGCCCCCTCTCTGGCTCTCTCCCATGCTTATTGCAAAATGCTGTCAATAACTGTCCTGTTTGTTCCCAGAGACTTCTTGGCTCCAGAAATAGCCCCCCCCCCCCATGGTCTCATCAGCTGCTATCTGCCAGGAGCATGAACCCAGAGCTACTGGAGTGGTGTGTGTGTGTGTGTGTGTGTGTGGTGTGTGGTGTGTGGTGTGTGGTGTGTGTGTGTGTGTGTGTGTGTGTGTGTGTGTGTGTGTGTGTGTGTGTGTGTGTGTGTGTGTGTGTGTGGTGTGTGTGTGTGTGTGTGTGTGTGTGTGTGCGCGCGCATGTGTGCGTGTGTTTGCATGGTGACTGAGCCACCATGCCCCTGGGCTCAGTCAGAGGTGTGTGCCCCAAATGGCACCCTATTCCCTGAAAGTGAGCTACCTTTGACCAGGGCCCATAGAGCTCTGGTCCAAAGTAGTGCACTATATACAGTGGGCTCCAAAATTACTGGCACCCCTGACTGGCAATGCACAAACAATACTTCAAAAATATAAACAATATAATTATAGAGACTCAAAACTCAAAATATCAACATGTGAGAAATACTGTACTTTATACTGTACTTCATACATTTTTCAATGGAACCAACCAAAATCACACAATTATTTAATACAAAATCAATTTCACCAAAATCAAGGATTCATAATTATTGGCACTCCTCATTTAGTACTCAGTGCAACCACCTCTGGCAAGGATAAAGGTCTTTCCTGTAATGTTTGACAAGGTTAAGGAACACATTTGGAGGGGTTTTGGACCCTTTCTCTATTCAGATCCTTTCAAGATCCTTCCCATTTTGGGGTTTGCGCTTATTAACTGCCCTCTTCAAACCAGCCCACAGGTTTTCGATTGGATTGAGGTCCAGCGACTGAGATGGCCATGGCAGAACATAAATTTTGTTGACACAGAACCATTTCTGTGTGGATCTTGAGGTATGTTCGGGGTCATTGTCTTGTTGGAAAATCCACCTACGGCCAAGTCACAGCCTTCTGGCAGAGGCAACCTGACTGTCAGCCAAAATTGACTGGTACTTGGTGGTATTCATTATGCCATCAATCTTAATCAGTGCCCCTGGAGATCTGGAATTAAAACAGCCCCAAAACATATTTGATCCACCACCATATTTTATCGTGGGTATGAGGTGCCTCTCCTGGAATGCATCTCTGTTTCGATGCCAAACATGCCGATGCTGTATCTGACCAAAACGTTCAATTGTGGTCTCATCTGACCAGATCACCTTCTTCCAGTCATAATTTAAATGACGTTTAGGAAACTCCAAGCACTTGCATCTGTCTGTGTCTTGGGGTCAGAAAGGGCTTTCTTCTGGCAACCCTTCCAAAGAGCCTATCTGATGGTGCTTTTTTAAACCTGGTGACCCCAAGACGCCACCAAGGCCTGCAATTCTTTCACAGTGATTCTTGGGGATTTTGTTGCTTCTCTCACCATCCTCCTCCCTATCCTTGCGTCTTCTACCCGTGAGGTTCTCAACTGTTCCTTATCTTTTGATTTTTTTAAATAATTGCCCTGACAGTGCTCAGTGGTATATTCAATTGTTTGTGGATCTTCTTGTAGCCACTACCAGATTTATGAAGGTCTACGACCATCTGTCTCTTTTGAACTGCCAGTTCTTTTGTTTTCTTCATGGTGTTGGATGTTGAAGGGATATTGCATGCATGTTACCTCATTTGTATACCCTAGTGAAACAGGAAGGGATGTAATGGCTCAATATAGTTCCTTAAGACTAAGATAAACATAAATAAGTGGAATTTAATTCCTGGTGTAATTTTGGTAGATGTTTACAATTTACAATAATGTTGATAGATGTTTACAATAATCTTTAAGAGTGCCATTAATTGTGAAACCTTGATGTAGAGGATATAGATGTTTAATTAAATCAATAAATTATTTTGGTGGATTCCATTGAAACATCAATAAAGTACACTATTTCTCACATGTTGGTATTTTGAGTTTCTCTCTGTAATTATATTATTTATATTTTTTTTAAGTATTGTTTGTGCATTGCCAGTCAGGGGTGCCAGTAATTTTGGAGCCCACTGTAGGGAATAGGGTGTCATTTGGGATGCAATCAGAGTGACATGCTTGTGTAAATTCCTTAGGGAGTCTGAAAGTCCATGTGCTGAGGGCGTGGGTGTCTCCCTGACTGCTATATATATCCAACACAGGAGCGGGGGTGCAGCAGTCAATTTCAAGGCAAGCTTCCTCTAGACTGTAACACCCACCCAGCACATATAGACACCACCTCCTCTTTATAGAACTAGACTCCTCTGAGCACATATAGCCGCCCACCTCCACACACACACACACACACACACACACACACACACACACACACACACACACACACACACACACACACACACACACACACACACACACACACACACACACACCTGAATACTCACCAGCTTCTCCATCTCCTGCTCGCGGAGTCTCTCCTCTCTCTGCCAGCGGTGGTACTCCAGCAGCTCATCCTCGTTGTCACTGATCTCTGAGATGCTGTTCTTGCGTTCCCGGGTCCGGGGCCGTAAAGGCCCCTTGGGGTCCCTAGATGCTCCAGCTGGGTCCCTGGTGGCCCCAGCACTACCAGACTTCTTCCTCTGTCCCTGGGGGCTCGTGAGAGGAGAGGGCCCAGTTCCTGTCCCAGAACCAGACAGAGAGCCCAAGGCTGGGGTAATGGCGATACCCGGGCTGCCCTTCTGCTGCCTGCCTCCCCCGGAGGTGGGAGAGGGACTCCTGGCTCGCAGCCCCCTATCCTGGAGGGAGCCCTGTGCTGGAGAAGCCCCTCTACGAGACATGGAGGGGCTGGGAGGGGGTAGCTCCCTCAGGCTGGAGGGTCCAGAGGGCTCTGGGGTCCTACGTGTCTGCTGAGGGCTGTCTGTGTGGGACTGGGCCTGGAAGAGGTGCTGGGGGCTGGGAGGACGAGAGCCTAAGCCACCCACCCTCACCCTAGGGCTGGAGGGGGCCGTGGATGCCTGACATCCAGAGAACTTAGAGTTTAGTCTGGCGCTGGAGACTGGGATATGGGATGGTCCATGTACTGCTCTAGGAGTCTCTGAACTGCCTACTGGGCTGTCTTGACCCACACCTCTACGGGAAGCAGTGGGGCTTGGCAAGGACTCCGCTAGGGCCCTCCTCAGAGGCCTGGGGCTCTCCGGGACCCTCTGCACATCAGCAGGTCCACTGTAGCCCCCAGGAGGGGTGGTACGTGGCTGGGTGACAGGGGTCTGGGTGGTGAGGGTGTAGCTGGAGGAGCGGGCAGGCACTGGAGGAGTATCAGGCCCTGGAAAAGCATCACTACTGGCAGCCGACAGAGGAGAGGAGAGCGGGGAGAAGGGGCCGGGTGGGGAGGCGTTCTCATAGCTGGAGCCCATGGACATGGCCCCAGGGCTGGTGGGAGGGTAGAGCAGGTAACGTCCTCCCCCATTCAGCATGGGGGAGAGGGGGGACTGAGGGATGGGGTGGTGGGCCAGCTTCCCGGAGGACTGGGGGTCATCCATCACCAGAGAGTCCATGATGTCCTGGAGGTCCCTCTCTATGGTGCTGGTCAGGGGGCCTGGGTGTGGGCCAGAGCCGGAACGGGTCCTCTCATCCTCAGGCTGGTGGTTCCCATTCAGCACCATGTGGGAGTCTATGGTAAGACAGGAAAAGGAACCTGTCAGTGTTTTAAAGGTATATACTGTATGTTTCTAAAGTAGTCTACACACATCAACAATGACTGAGAGACAGACAGACGGACACACCCAAAAGTATTTTATAGCCTACTAAAACATCCAGTACTGTATATAGGCTACTGTGGCAACACCCTGTGTGTGTTGTAAGTTTTGTTTCTCAGCTGTGTGTGCTGTAATCCTATAGGGATCTGGGGCTGCTAAATTTAAACACTCTCTACTTCAATCTCACTGGGCCCAGACAGGAAAGTGTGGTTCTCACTCACACTCTCACACACACACACACACATACACACACACACGATCGGGTGTGGCTCTCAGACCAGCTGCAGCACTAAGGTCAGAGGAGAATGGACTCTCAGTCAGCACCACCCACAGCACAGGCCAAGAGACATCATCAGCACAGGGCCAGAATTAAGACACAATAAAGTGTATAGAGGCTACAAAAAGTCCCTATAGTATAAGTAAGGCATAAATGCCGACATTCTGTACATTACCTTAGGAATAATGGACAACACAGTGGGACAATTCGGAGTGGAGTCCCTCCGCAGAGTTCATTATTTCCAAGGTAATGTACAGTGTGGAGGGATTTATCCCGCTTATACGATTGCAAGGAGTCGCCAACAGAGATGGTCGCCTTGCTTCAGGTCCTTAGGAAACTATGCAGTGATTGTTTTTTTTATATATTATTTCTTACATTGTTAGCACCAGAAATCACCAGGAAATCTCAAGTGTTATTCCATACAGCCGAGAATAACTATTGGATATAAAAGTAATGACAACTTACCAACATTACAACCAAGAATATGTCTTTCCTGAAGCGGATCCTTTGTTAGGACCTCCACACTGGACATGAGATCTTATCCCGGAGGCCGACCCAAAACAGGAGAGGCAGCCGGAGCGGTGTACTGGTCACACTCAGAAGGAGAGCACACCATCCACCGCTCCCGAGCATGTCCAATCTCTAGATAACAAGGTGGACGAAATTAGGGCACGAGTTGCCTTCCAGAGAGACATGGCTCACTCGGGATATGTTGTCAGAGTTGTTACAGGCACCCGGTTTCTTCATGTATCAAGCCGACAGAAACAAATATCTCTCTGGTAAGAAGAAGGGAATCGGGTGTATGATTAACGACTCATGGTGTAATCACACCAACATACAGGAACTTAAGTCCGTTTGTTCACCTGACCTAGAACTCCTTACAATCAATGCCGACTGCATTATCTTCCAAGAGAATTATCTTCGATTATAGTCACAGCCGTATATATCCACCCCCCAAGCAGACACCTCGTCGGCCCTGAAAGAACTTCACTGGACTCTATGTAAACTGGAAACCATACATCCTGAGGCTGCATTTATTGTAGCCGGGATTTTAACAAAGCTAACCTGAGAACGAGACTTCCTAAATTCTATCACCATATCGAATGCGTGACACGTACTGCTAGCATTCTGGATCATTAATACTCTAACTTCCGCGATGCATACAAAGTCCTGCCCTGCCTTCGGCAAATCTGACCATGACTCCATTTTGTTGCTCCCAGCCTATAGACAGAAACTAAAACAGGAAACGCCCGTGCTCAGGTCCGTCCAACGCTGGTCTGACCAATCGGATTCCTTCGATCGCGTGGACTGGGATATGTTCTGGATAACCTCAGACAAAAACATTGATGCATACGCTGACTCGGTGCCCGAGTTTATTAGCAAGTGCATCGGAGATGTCGTACCCACTGTGACTTTTTAAAACATTTCCTAACCAGAAACCATGGATTGATGGCAGCATTCACGCAAAACTGAAAGAGCAAACCACCGCTTTCAAACATGGCAAGGCGACTAGAAACATGACCGAATACAAAGAGTGCAGCTATTCCTTCCGCAAGGCAATGAAACAAGCAAAGCGTTAGCATAGAGACAAAGTAGAGTCGCAATTCAATAGCTCAAACAGTGTATGTGGCAGGGTCTACAGTCAATCACGGATTACAAAAAGAAAACCAGCCCCGTCGCAGACATCGATGTCTTGCTTCCAGACAAATTAAACAACTTCTTTGCTCGCTTTGAGGACAATACAGTGCCACTGACATGGCCCGCTACCAAAGCCCATGGGATCTCCTTCTCCGTGGCCAACGTGAGTAAAACATTTCAAATGTGTTAACCCTCGCAAGGCTGCCGGCCCAGACAGCATCAATAGCCGCGTCCTCAGAGCATGCGCAGACCAGCTGCCTGGTGTGTTTACGGACATATTCAATCAATCCCTATCCAAGTCTGTTGTCCCCACATGCCTCAAGATGGCCACCATTGTTCCTGTTCCCAAGAAAGCTAAGGTAACTGAACTAAATGACTACTGCCCCGTTGCACTCACTTCTGTCATCATGAAGTGCTTTGAGAGACTAGTCAAGGAGCATATCACCTCCACCCTACCTGAGACACAGGCGTTTTAAAACAGAAAAGTCAAAGTTGGTACTTTTTACCTAGACACACTCCAATTTGCTTACCGCCCCAATAGGTCCACAGACGGCGAGGTCAGTACAGGTGCATCAAAGCTGGGACCGAGAGACTGAAAAACAGCTTCTCTCTCAAGGCCATCAGACTGTTAAACAGCCATCACTAACATAGAGAGGCTGCTGTCAACATACAGACTCAAATCTCTGGCCACTTTAATAAATGGACTTAATGAAGGTATCACTAGTCACCTTAAATATCCTACATTACTCATCTCATATGTATATACTGTTCTAAACCATCTACTGCATCTTGCCTATGCCTATCATTAGTCACATCATAACACCACTTTAATAATGTTTACATATCCGACATCACTCATCTCATATTTATATACTGCACTATACCATCTACTGCATCTTGCCTATGCCGCACAGCCATCGCTCATCCATATATTTATATGTACATATTCTTATTCATCCCTTACACTCGTTAGATATTACTGCCTTGTCGGAACTCGAAGCACAAGCATTTCGCTACACTCGCATTAACATCTGCCACCAATAAAATGTTATTTGATTATACCACAGCTGCCAAAGAAACAATACTAAAGCACACATTTACTGGAATAGAAATTACATATTTTCATTGATATTTTCATTTTGATAAGTAAATTCATACATGCCAGAGACGTGACCCAGTCTTTCATTATTTTTGTTCTATATCTATGGATCCAGTCGTTTGTTTCGAACACTATGCATGCTTGCTAAGGTTCTTCACTCATCAAAGTAGCACATCCCTTGATTGCACAAGTGGGACTATTTGACAGCACTAGCGCCAGCTAGTTTGTAGGCTTATAAGGCTTAGCTATTTACAGTGTAGATGATGGCATACAAAATGTATTGCATTAATATAACAAGAGCAGTGTGTTTGTTTCTCTTTTCTTTTAAGTTATTGCATTGTGTCCAACACACCTGCAACAAGATAACTCAGATCTGTGATAGTTTTTTTAAGACTAAGCCTATAATAATGGCATAAAAAATATGTTCCATCAATGTAAAACATTTGTTTTGTTTTTACAAAAACACAAGTAAAAAAAAGATGACAATAATTGAATTAGTTGTTAGTGATGTTAGTGAGTTAGCGCTTAACCAGTTTAGCTTGCTAGGTTCTTCAGAACTAGCTGTATTGCCAGCTACTTTTTGAAATTAAATTTGACGCTGCTGGTGAAGTAGGACATCCTCAAGCCGCTGAACGACTCATCTCTTGTCATGATGGTCCTGGCACTATTTCCATCCTTTTGTTATTGTTGGTTGTTGTTACTGCTGTTGCTGCTGCTATTGCTTCCGGCAGGAGCACTCCGTTCTGCCACCTCTAGTCTCTTGGCCCCCCCAACCCTACAGGAGGGCAGCTCCCCTCAGCCCAGTCCAAGCTCTTCTCTGTCCTGGCACCCCAATGGTTGAACCAGCTTCCCCTAAAGCTAGGACAGCAGCCCCCCCCTTCCCCACACTTTCCTGAACCAACACTTGCACTTGACTCCCCCCTTCCCCCTTTTCCTACTCTGATTTTGCTGATAGCTACTTTATTGAGGAAAAGTATACTTACTATGCCTGTGATATGTGGTTGTCCCACCGAGCTGTGCATTCATCTTCAGATGAATGCACAAACTAAGTTGCTCTGGGTAAGTGTGTCTGCTAAATTTGGGGAATTTCTTTCCTTCTTAACTTCTCTAGGGTAGGGGGCAGCATTTGGAATTTTGGATGAAAAGCGTGCCCAAATTAAAGAAAACACTCTAAAGTTTCCAAAAATGTTAAAATAATGTCTGTGAGTATAACAGAACTGATTTGGCAGGCGAAAACCTCCATTCAGGAAGTTAGATTTTTTTTCTATTCAATGCCATTGCAGTATCCATTGATTTAGGACTCAAATTGCAGTTCCTGTGCCTTCCACTAGATGCCAACAGTCTTTAGAAATTGTTTCAGGCTTGTACTCTGAAAAATGAGGGAGTAAGAGCAGTCTGAATGAGTGGACCCTGCCGTGTCACAGAGCTTTTTCATGCGCGCGACCGAGAGAGTGCCTTTCTTGTTTACCTTTTATATTGACTACGTTATTGTCCGGTTGAAATATTATCGATTATTTAGGCTAAAAAACACCTGAGGATTGAATATAAACATCGTTTGACATGCTTCTATGAACTTTACGGATACAATTTTTGTCTGCCTGTTGTGACTGCGTTTGAGCCTGTGGATTACTGAAGAAAACACGCAAACAAAACAGAGGTTTTCGGATATAAAGAGAGACTTTATCGAACAAAAGGAAAATTTATTGAATAAATGAATGTCTTCTGAGTGCAATCATATGAAGATCATCAAAGGTAAGTGATTCATTTTATCTCTATTTCTGACTTGTGTATAACTCTTCTACTTAGCTGGTTACTGTTTGTAATGATTTGTCTGCTGGGCTATGTTCTCAAATAATTGTAAGGTATGCTTTCGCCGTAAAGCATTTTTGAAATCTGACACCGTGGTTGGATTCACAAGAAGTTCATCTTTAAACGTATGTAAAATAGTTGTATCTTTTCTGAATTTTTATGATGAGTATTTCTGTATTTGAATTTGGCGCTCTGCAATCTCACTGGATGTTGGCCAGGTGTTGGCCACATACCCTAGAGAGGTTAATGCGTTTCAGCCAATCAGTTGTGTTGTGACAAGGTATTGGTGGTATACAGAAGATAGCCCTATTTGGTAAAATACCAAGTCCATATTATGGCAAGAACAGCTCTAATAATCAAGAGAAACGACAGTCCATCATTACTTTAAGACATGAAGGTCAGTCAATCCAGAAAATGTCAAGAACTTCAAAAGTTTCTTCAACTGATTTTTGGTTCCAACTACCTTGTCTTTGTGAGACGCAGAGTAGGTGAACGGATGATCTTCCCATGTGTGGTTCCCACCGTGAAGCATGGAGGAGGTGTGATGGTGTGAGGTGCTTTGCTGGTGACACTGTCAGTGATTTATTTAGAATTCAAGGCGCACTTAACCAGCATGGCTACCACAGCATTCTGCAGTGATACGTCATCCCATCTGCTTTAGGCTTAGTGGGACTATCATTTGTTTTTCAAGACAATGACAAAAAACACACCTCCAGGCTGTGTAAGGGCTATTTGACCAAGAAGGAGAGTGACAGAGTGCTGCATCAGATGACCTGGCCTCCACAATCACCCAACCTCAACCCAATTGAGATGGTTTGGGATGAGTTGGACCGCAGAGTGAAGAAAACGCAGCCAACAAGGGCTCAGCATATGTGGGAACTCCCTCAAGACTGTTGGAAAAGGATTCCTCATGAAGCTGGTTGAAAGAATGCCAAGAATGTGCAAAGCTGTCATCAAGGCGAAGGGTGGCTATTTGAAGAATCTCAAATATAAAATATATTTTGATTTGATGAACACTTTTTTGGTTACTACATGATTCCATATGTGTTATTTCATTGTTTTGATGTTTTTACTATTATTCTATAATGTAGAAATTGTAAAAATAAAGAAAAACCCTTCAATGAGTAGGTATTCTAAAACTTTTAACAGGTAGTCTATATACAGTGGGGCAAAAAATGATTTAGTCAGCCACCAATTGTGCAAGTTCTCCCTTCTTAAAAAGATGAGAGAGGCCTGTAATTTCATCATAGGTACACTTCAACTATGAAAGACAAAATTAGAAAAAATAATCCAGAAAATCACATTGTAGGATTTTTTATGAATTTATTTGCAAATTATGGTGGAAAATAAGTATTTGGTCAATAACAAAAGTTTATCTCAATACTTTGTTATATACCCTTTGTTGGCAATGACAGAAGTCAAACATTTTCTGTAAGTCTTCACAAGGTTTTCACACGCTGTTGCTGGTATTTTGGCCCATTCCTCCATGCAGATCTCCTCTAGAGCAATGATGTTTTGGGGCTGTTGCTGGGCAACACGGACTTTCAACTCCCTCCAAAGATTTTCTATGGGGTTGAGATCTGGAGACTGGCTAGGCCACTCCAGGACCTTGAAATGCTTCTTACGAAGCCACTCCTTCATTGCCCGGGCGGTGTGTTTGGGATCATTGTCATGCTGAAAGATCCAGCCACGTTTTATCTTCAATGCCCTTGCTGATGGAAGGAGGTTTTCACTCATAATCTCACGATACATGGCCCCATTCATTCTTTCCTTTACACGGATCAGTCGTCCTGGTCCCTTTGCAGAAAAACAGCCCCAATGTCATGTACTGTCATGTTGTGTCTTGTCTCTGTCCTTTCCCTTCACCCTGTCTCCCTCTGCTGGTCGTTGTTAGGTTACCTTTTCTCCCCCGCTTTCCCCCAGCTGTTCCTTGTCTCCTCTGACTACCCATTCACCCCGTTTCCCACCTGTTCCCTTTTTCCCTCTGATTAGGTCCCTATATCTCTCTCTGTTTCTGTTCCTGTCCTTGTCGGATTCTTGTTTGTTGTGTTTCATGCCTGAGCCAGACTATCGTCATGTTTGCTGTAACCTTGTCCTGTCCTGTCGGAATCTGCCGGTCTATCTGAGCCTACCTATGTTTGGTTATTAAAGAAGCTCTGTTTAAGTTAGTTCGCTTTTGGGTCCTCATTCACTCACCACAACAGAAGAATCCGACCAAGAATGGACCCAGCGACTTCGGATCCTCTCCACTCAGCCGTCGGGATCCAGGGAGCGATGCTAGGCAGACACGAGCAGGAAGTGTCTGCTGCTCGACATGCCGTTGAGACCCTGGCCACCCAAGTCTCCAACCTCACAGAACAGGTTCACCATCTCCGCCTCGATCCACCGGCCACTTCCAGGGCTTTCGAATCTCCGGAGCCCAGAATCAATAACCCGCCGTGTTACTCTGGGGAGCCCACTGAATGCCGCTCGTTCCTCACCCAGTGTGATATTGTGTTTTCTCTCCAGCCCAACACTTACTCCAGGAGCACTGCTCGTGTCGCCTACGTCATATCTCTCCTTATTGGACGGGCTCGTGAGTGGGGCACGGCAATCTGGGAGGCAAGGGCTGAGTGTACTAACCAGTATCAGGACTTTAAGGAGGAGATGATACGGGTTTTTGATCGATCTGTTTTTGGGGAGGAGGCTTCCAGGGCCCTGTCTTCCCTATGTCAAGGCAATCGATCCATAACAGACTACTCTATTGAGTTTCGCACTCTTGCTGTCTCCAGTGGCTGGAACGAGCCGGCCTTGCTCGCTCGTCTTCTGGAGGGTTTCCGCGCAGAGGTAAAGGATGAGATTCTCTCCCGGGAGGTTCCTTCCAGCGTGGATTCCTTGATTGAACTCGCTATTCGCATTGAGCGACGGGTTGATCTTCGTCACCGAGCTCGTGGAAAGGAGCTCGCGCTCTCCGTCGCCTCCCTCTCCGCATCACTACCATCTTCCTCTGCCGGCTCGGGTGCTGAGCCCATGCAGCTGGGAGGTATCCGCATCTCGACTAAGGAGAGGGAACGGAGAATCACCAACCGCCTCTGTCTCTATTGCGGTTCCGCTGGTCATTTTGTCACTTCATGTCCAGTAAAAGGCCAGAGCTCGTCAGTAAGCGGAGGGCTACTGGTGAGCGCTACTACTCCTGTCTCTCCTTCAAGATCCTGCACTACCTTGTCGGTCCATCTACGCTGGACCGGTTCGTCAGCTTCCTGCAGTGCCTTAATAGACTCTGGGGCGGAGGGCTGTTTTATGGATGAGACCTGGGCTCGAGAACATGACATTCCTCTCAGACAGTTAAAGGAGCCCACGGCCTTGTTCGCTCTGGATGGTAGTCCTCTCCCCAGGATTCAGCGTGAGACGCTACCTTTAACCCTCACTGTTTCTGGTAATCATAGTGAAACCATTTCTTTTTTAATTTTTCGTTCACCTTTTACACCTGTTGTTTTGGGCCATCCCTGGCTAGTTTGTCATAATCCTTCCATTAATTGGTCTAGTAATTCTATCCTCTCCTGGAACGTCTCTTGTCATGTGAAATGTTTAATGTCTGCTATCCCTCCTGTTTCCTCTGTCTCTTCTTCACAGGAGGAGCCTGGTGATTTGACAGGGGTGCCGGAGGAATATCACGATCTGCGCACGGTGTTCAGTCGGTCCAGGGCCACCTCTCTTCCTCCACACCGGTCGTATGATTGTAGTATTGATCTCCTTCCGGGAACCACCCCCCCCCGGGGTAGACTATACTCTCTGTCGGCTCCCGAACGTAAGGCTCTCGAAGATTATTTGTCTGTAGCTCTTGACGCCGGTACCATAGTCCCCTCCTCCTCTCCCGCCGGAGCGGGGGTTTTTTTTGTCAAGAAGAAGGACGGGTCTCTGCGCCCCTGCATAGATTATCGAGGGCTGAATGACATAACAGTGAAGAATCGTTATCCGCTTCCTCTTATGTCTTCAGCCTTCGAGATCCTGCAGGGAGCCAGGTTTTTCACTAAGTTGGACCTTCGTAACGCTTACCATCTCGTGCGCATCAGGGAGGGGGACGAGTGGAAGACGGCGTTTAACACTCCGTTAGGGCACTTTGAATACCGGGTTCTTCCTTTCGGCCTCGCTAACGCTCCAGCTGTCTTTCAGGCATTAGTCAATGATGTCCTGAGAGACATGCTGAACATCTTTGTTTTCGTTTACCTTGACGATATCCTGATTTTTTCACCGTCACTCCAGATTCATGTTCAGCACGTTCGACGTGTCCTCCAGCGCCTTTTAGAGAATTGTCTTTTTGTGAAGGCTGAGAAGTGCACTTTTCATGCCTCCTCCGTCACATTTCTCGGTTCTGTTATTTCCGCTGAAGGCATTAAGATGGATCCCGCTAAGGTCCAAGCTGTCATTGATTGGCCCGTCCCTAAGTCACGCGTCGAGCTGCAGCGCTTTCTCGGCTTCGCGAACTTCTATCGTCGTTTCATCCGTAATTTCGGTCAGGTGGCAGCTCCTCTCACAGCCCTTACTTCTGTCAAGACGTGCTTTAAGTGGTCCGTTTCCGCCCAGGGAGCTTTTGATCTCCTCAAGAATCGTTTTACATCCGCTCCTATCCTTGTTACACCTGACGTCTCTAGACAGTTCGTTGTCGAGGTTGACGCGTCAGAGGTGGGCGTGGGAGCCATCCTTTCTCAGCGCTCCCTCTCTGACGACAAGGTCCACCCATGCGCGTATTTTTCTCATCGCCTGTCGCCGTCGGAACGTAACTATGATGTGGGTAACCGCGAACTGCTCGCCATCCGGTTAGCCCTAGGCGAATGGCGACAGTGGTTGGAGGGGGCGACCGTTCCTTTTGTCGTTTGGACTGACCATAGGAACCTTGAGTACATCCGTTCTGCCAAACGACTTAATGCGCGTCAGGCGCGTTGGGCGCTGTTTTTCGCTCGTTTCGAGTTCGTGATTTCTTATCGTCCGGGCTCTAAGAACACCAAGCCTGATGCTTTGTCTCGTCTCTTCAGTTCTTCAGTAGCCTCCACTGACCCCGAGGGGATTCTCCCTGAGGGGCGTGTTGTCGGGTTGACTGTCTGGGGAATTGAGAGGCAGGTAAAACAAGCGCTCACTCACACTCCGTCGCCGCGCGCTTGTCCTAGGAACCTTCTTTTCGTTCCCGTTCCTACTCGTCTGGCCGTTCTTCAGTGGGCTCACTCTGCCAAGTTAGCCGGCCACCCTGGCGTTCGGGGTACGCTTGCTTCCATTCGCCAGCGTTTTTGGTGGCCCACCCGGGAGCATGACACGCGTCGTTTCGTGGCTGCTTGTTCGGTCTGCGCGCAGACTAAGTCCGGTAACTCTCCTCCTGCCGGCCGTCTCAGGCCGCTTCCTATTCCCTCTCGACCGTGGTCTCACATCGCCTTAGATTTTGTCACCGGACTGCCTTCGTCAGCGGGGAAGACTGTTATTCTTACGGTTGTCGATAGGTTCTCTAAGGCGGCTCATTTCATTCCCCTTGCTAAGCTTCCTTCTGCTAAAGAGACGGCACAAATCATCATCGAGAATGTTTTCAGAATTCATGGCCTTCCGTCAGACGTCGTTTCGGACAGAGGTCCGCAATTCACGTCTCAATTTTGGAGGGAGTTTTGCCGTTTGATTGGGGCTTCCGTCAGTCTCTCTTCCGGCTTTCACCCCCAGTCTAACGGTCAAGCAGAACGGGCCAATCAGACTATTGGTCGCATCTTACGCAGTCTTTCTTTTCGTAACCCTGCGTCTTGGTCAGAACAGCTCCCCTGGGCAGAATACGCCCACAACTCGCTTCCTTCGTCTGCGACCGGGCTATCTCCTTTTCAGAGTAGCCTCGGGTACCAGCCTCCGCTGTTCTCATCTCAGTTCGCCGAGTCCAGCGTCCCCTCCGCTCAGGCTTTTGTCCAACGTTGCGAGCGCACCTGGAAGAGGGTCAGGTCTGCACTTTGCCGTTATAGGACGCAGACTGTGAGGGCTGCTAATAAGCGTAGAACTAAGAGTCCTAGATATTGTCGCGGTCAGAGAGTTTGGCTCTCCACTCAGAACCTTCCCCTTAAGACGGCTTCTCGCAAGTTGACCCCGCGGTTCATTGGTCCGTTCCGTATTTCTCGGGTCATTAATCCTGTCGCAGTTCGACTTCTTCTTCCGCGATACCTTCGTCGCGTCCACCCGGTCTTCCATGTCTCCTGCATCAAGCCCGTCCTTCGCGCCCCCGCTCGTCTTCCCCCCCCCCCCCCCCCATCCTTGTCGAGGGCGCACCCATCTACAGGGTCCGTAGAATTTTGGACATGCGTCCTCGGGGCCGTGGTCACCAGTACCTCGTAGATTGGGAGGGGTACGGTCCTGAGGAGAGGAGTTGGGTTCCCTCTCGGGACGTGCTGGACCGTGCGCTGATCGAGGATTTCCTCCGTTGCCGCCAGGTTTCCTCCTCGAGTGCGCCAGGAGGCGCTCGGTGAGTGGGGGGGTACTGTCATGTACTGTCATGTTGTGTCTTGTCTCTGTCCTTTCCCTTCACCCTGTCTCCCTCTGCTGGTCGTTGTTAGGTTACCTTTTCTCCCCCGCTTTCCCCCAGCTGTTCCTTGTCTCCTCTGACTACCCATTCACCCCGTTTCCCACCTGTTCCCTTTTTCCCTCTGATTAGGTCCCTATATCTCTCTCTGTTTCTGTTCCTGTCCTTGTCGGATTCTTGTTTGTTGTGTTTCATGCCTGAGCCAGACTATCGTCATGTTTGCTGTAACCTTGTCCTGTCCTGTCGGAATCTGCCGGTCTATCTGAGCCTACCTATGTTTGGTTATTAAAGAAGCTCTGTTTAAGTTAGTTCGCTTTTGGGTCCTCATTCACTCACCACAACACCCAAAGCATGATGTTTCCACCCCCATGCTTCACAGTAGGTTTGGTGTTCTTTGGATGCAACTCAGCATTCTTTGTCCTCCAAACACGACGAGTTGAGTTTTTACCAAAAAGTTATATTTTGGTTTCATCTGACCATATGACATTCTCCCAATCTTCTTCTGGATCATCCAAATGCTCTCTAGCAAACTTCAAACGGGCCTGGACATGTACTGGCTTAAGCAGGGGGACACGTCTGGCACTGCAGGATTTGAGTCCCTGGCGGCGTAGTGTGTTTCTGATGGTAGGCTTTGTTACTTTGGTCCCAGCTCTCTGCAGGTCATTCACTAGGTCCCCCCGTGAGGTTCTGGGATTTTTGCTCACCGTTCTTGTGATCATTTTGACCCCACAGGGTGAGATCTTGCGTGGAGCCCTAGATCGAGGGAGATTATCAGTGGTCTTGTATGTCTTCCATTTCCTAATAATTGCTCCCACAGTTGATTTCTTCAAACCAAGCTGCTTACCTATTGCAGATTCAGTCTTCCCAGCCTGGTGCAGGTCTACAATTGTCTTTCTGGTGTCCTTTGACAGCTCTTTGGTCTTGGCCATAGTTGAGTTTGGAGTGTGACTGTTTGAGGTTGTGGACAGGTGTCTTTCATACTGATAACAAGTTCAAACAAGTGCCATTAATACAGGTAACGAATGGAGGACAGAGGAGCCTCTTAAAGAAGAAGTTACAGGTCTGTGAGAGCCAGAAATCTTGCTTGTTTGTAGGTGACCAAATACTTATTTACTTGTACTTATCCACCATAATTTGCAAATAAATTCATAAAAAATCCTACAATGTGATTTTCTGGATTTGTTTTCTCATTTTGTCTGTCATAGTTGAAGTGTACCTATGATGAAAATTACAGGCCTCTCTCATCTTTTTAAGTGGGAGAACTTGCACAATTGGTGGCTGACTAAATACTTTTTTGTCCCACTGAATGGCAATACCTCCTCCTCTACCCACTCTATCTGCTCTGTAGATATTGTAACCAGCTAACAGAACATCTGAGTCTGGTACAGTGACACTTGTTAGATAGCTTGTTAGCTTAATTTACCAATCTAAATCTTGTAGTTATCATGAACAGAATACGTGCCCAGGGGCCTCAACCCCCAGGGGACCACCATTTGATTTTGTTGAGTCACTCAGGTATCATATGAACACACATAAGCCATTGTATAATGTGTAGAATTGCAGCAAATTAGCTTAGAAAACTGAACAAAACTGTTCTTTCTGCTCCATGGCAAAATGTGTAGAATTGCAGGAACTGAGATTTAAAATGTCCAACAAGAGGGGTGTGAGCAGTTTGAACAGTTTGGGGTTGCATGGATTGCGAGTCGTTTTTTGTTACTATGCCAATAAATGAAAACATCCATCCGGATCTTTGCCACCTACTAAATGTGTTTTTACCGGACCTTCTCAAATAAGAGTTGAGTACACCTGCTCTATCATTACCTGTGTGGTTCCTATGTGATGGTTACCTGTGTGGTAGGTCTTGTAGGCACTGGGCCCCTGGCTCCCTCCAGGCAGCATACTGTGTAGTATAGTGTGATGTGAGTTGGTGTGGTGTGATGGTTACCTGTGTGATGGCTCTTGTAGGGGCTGGGCCCCTGGCTTCCTCCAGGCAGCATGCTCTTCATTCTGAGGGCCTCTTCTGGGTGGTTGAAGCGGAAAAAGGCTGACTGACCAAAACACAGCATGCACCCTGGAGGGACAAGAGAAGGACTACTGTAGGAGATGGAAGGTTAGGCTTCCAAGACTGTGTTAACATGCATTCCCAATGGTGGTGGAACCATAGAATTATGAATTTAATAGGATTTCTATGCGTGAAATGGAAATTTGTCACCTTTGAAACGCGTTTGCCAAAACGACAATGATCCGATCTATGCTTGCTTGCTAGGTATGTAAGTTTGATAGGGTCGCCCTACATGAAACATAGGCCCGACACCACAGTGGGTCAGGAGCACTCTGGAAACAAAGACTGCTGAAGGCAGATAAGAACATAAGATTGGGGGAGAAAATAATGAATAATTTTACATGAAAACTTGACAGCGGTGTTGTGAAAACAGCTATATTATGTCCCTTTGTTCACCTCTGCAGTCACTGGCCAGAGTGCCTGATACTTTCCCTGTTACCACAAACAGGAGCCTATCCTATACCACCTCTATTACATGTACTGTAAACAAAGTAACACCATGTTCTTCAGGGCAGGAGGGCATATTTCAGTGCTGTGCTTTTCAAACCACTTAGCACTGGACAAACTCCACAGCACCCAACATCAGCGTTGTAGCTTGATTGATATTTATAGGCCATTTTTCCCGCAATTGCAGAGACTTAATTCACGGTAAACGCTGCATAATAACACTGCATCATTTTCGGCTCAATCTAAAATTACTTTTACATTTCAACAGCGCAACACCGCTAAAGAGCTACGGATTTAATCCAGTCCTTAGTCTACAACTTCTCCTGGCTCTATACATCTGAGAGTCAAACTAGTACTTCCAGGTGTGGTTCACATCCATCATGATAGATATAGATAGCCAGCGCTGCATTTTTAAGCTTTCCACACATCTCACACACAAACCTATATCAAAACAGAATGACGAAGCTTAGTCCTTGTTTCTATTCATATTCTTCTCGTCATCTCCGACTCCTTCATACACAGTCATTGTCTCTGACTCACACCACTCAGACCACTCAGACCTCGGGGCTGGCTGGTGACATTGTAGTGAGTAAAGAGCTGATTAATCAATCTCAGCCAGGTGTGTTTCAGTGGAGGATAGACACCTCGTGGTGAGTTATGACTTCTAAAGGCCATTTAATTATGAAAATGTCCCTGGCTGTGTGAGCAGAACAATCAGTGAAAGAGAGAGTGAGAAAGAGAGAGTGAGAAAGAGAGAGAGAGAGAGAGAGAGAGAGAGAGAGAGAGAGAGAGAAAACAGAGAGAGAGAAACAGAGAGAGAGAAACAGAGAGCGAGAGAGTCGTAAATCTATAGACTGTCTGAGGTAACAAGTTAGGAGATGCTGTGTAGGACAAGTCTCAGCCAACACAAAATCACAGAGAGAGAAATGACATAATGTCATGTAGACCTAAGGGACTGTGCTTTATTTATAATAAGTGGTACATGGAGAAAATTGTACCACTAAAAAATGAAAATGGATGACTCCCCTAAGCAAAATATATTTTAGAAACAGAGCCTTAGATATGCCGTTTGAGAAACTCTTCCTCGTCTCAAAAGCATTACATGCAACGTAGCAATTTTGATGTTAAGAGCCTATCATATTTAGGAAATTGTCTTATAAATATAACTTTCCCATGTGCTTCTCCACTAATGCACTTCGTATACCCTATGGCTTACTTGATTGAGACCACACTAAATTATTAGGCGCACACACACTTGATATTGCGCACCCAGCAAAGGATCAGAAATGATGGGAGGCATTGAGCACACATTCAAGCAATTAATTCAGAAACACTGAGAAAAAAATACAATACTATAAAAAAAATACTAAACCCTTCCCGGGAAGGGTAGTATAGTATTGTACTGAAATTGAAAAAGTATAACTCTCCCACAAATTCATCTTAGTACCACGTCCTGTAAATTCTGAAAGGTCCCTAATCAATGTATTGGTTGAATGGTTAGGATTCCCTGTTACACTGCTCTTAGATTTACAAAAATAAATAAAAATACCTGAAAATACAATATGGCACAATAAATTTTTGTTAGCCAACATTTGGTTGGTCAGAGGATCCCGGCCAAAATGTTCCTTAGCGCTAGTGACAATCTACTGTATTGACACAACAACAGTGGAATGTGAACCACATTCCACTCTAGGACAGGTGTGAAGGGAGGGAGCTAGGGTGACAGCACGTGGTGGTCCAGATCCAGGGTGAAAGGGTCAGGAGGAGATGTTTTAACGGTAACAAGAACAGCACATACATTCTAGGAACAAGCCAGATGAATAGCAGGCAGAGAGAGAGCGATGAACAACAGGTGAGTAGCCTAAAGTATATTGTTAAATTTCACCCTTAGAATAGTTCACTCCCACACACATATAGAGTCTACCTCTGCAGAGCACATGTCCCTTTGCCTTCCCACTTGCCAAGTGCCCTTTTTAGGTGGTGGTATACAGTATATATATATACATTTGTTGTTATACAGTTTTTATGTTGTTTTTTTGAACCCACTGCCCGCAAGTTGTCTTGATGTCATCAAGATGTGGTGAAATGGCAAAACGGCAGCACACCCTGCAGAAGAGGTGTCAGAATTTGTGTTGTTGCACCAAAACATTTTTTTTACAAAAATGTCCATTGCATTATTGATATAAATTATAATGGGATTGGGGTAGGGGAGAGAAATATATATTTTTAATCAAATCTTTATACTGTAAGCTACAACCAATCACTGACAATGCACTACCGTGATGTTGAAGTTTTCCGGTTCATTCCTTCCTGTAGGCTAGCAGTTAGCATTTACAAGATCAAGGTCAATCAAAAATGTATCAGAAATAATTTCAGATTTCTTCAATCCTGGTACTAGCCAACCAAAAAAAACTGCCATCACAGCAGCCCTAACAGATGAAATCCCTGGGTCTGCTGCATCTAGTACCTGCAGCAGTAAGCCACCAGTAACGTGACTGGCACCAAAACCATAGCCTCCATGGAGCAAGATGCTAACTCCACCAACTGCAACAGCTCCACGTTAGCCCAACCCCAGGCAGAGGAGCATGCTAGGCCTACTGCATTCCGGCACCCAAGGCTAAGCTAGCTAATCAGCCATAACAGCTGAAGGATGACTGCCTTCCCCAGGGAGGCAATTTGGAACAGAAAACTTCTCCTGTGCTTTTAAGTCAGGTTGATTGGCAAAATGTCAGTGGCTGCATTATGTTTAGGAAGATGAATGAGTGCTTTGCTTCACATGCATTAAAACAGTGAAGAAAAATGTTATCAATGAGGAAAATGTTTGAGCGGATTACAGGTTTCAGATATGGCTGTTACAGAACAGTGCATTGCCAGGAACGAAGCTGTTGTTCCTTTCAGGGGTGACAAAACTCGTGACGGTGTGCTTTACAAGTTGATAATAGAGCCCATTTACAATCTACCAAAGGAACAGGAATGGGTTCTCAGGAGAGACAACTGAATGTGGGACACGATGCAGAATGAGATTATTCAACAACTGGCTCACGCCGTACAGAGGGTGATTGTGTCTTGCGTATCAGTGTCTCTTCTATGACCTGACTGATGGTGGCACCACTGACGCGTGCACTATGGAACAATCTCCAGTACGTCAACCAGAACCTGGTGTCAAACTGAGTTTTGGGGGTTTTACAAAGCCCCCGACTCCACGGCTGAAAATCTGTTCTTGTGTGTGAAGGGCATCTTTTTGCGTTGTTAAACATTCCCATGGAACGGTTCCAGGGATGTTGCTTTGATGGAGCAAGCATGTCAAACCAGTTTTCAGGTGTGCAGACTCGACTGAAAGTGGCATGTCCAGGGTCCATGTGCAGTATGTGCACTGTAGTAACCATTCACTGGATCTGGTTTTGCAAGACGTTTTGCGCAAGGTAAGCCTTGTGTCTGACACACTGAACTTTGTGCAGGGCGTGGCAGTCGTCATAAGGGAATCACACAAGCGTAAACAGTTGTGCAAGTCTCTTTTTGGTGTGGAAGAAGTAGTGACCAATATCCTAGGTCTGTGTCCAACCAGGAGGTGCATGCGCACAAAAGCCATCTCGCTTGTCTGCAGCACTCTCCTCTCCACACTCAACATACTGAAGGATGACAAGAGCGTCAAGGGGAAACGAGAGCAAAAATCGAGTGACTACACAAACAGGCGCTCAGCTGTGTAGTGAAGCACTGTTCGGGCCCTGTGAAGCAGTCGCCAGGACCCTACAGAGCACCAAGGCAAGTGCACTCGGCGCCCTCGAATGTGCCAATGTGCTGAGGGAACGAGTCAAGGCACAAAGATGATCGCGTCATGTAGGAGATGACAGCCAAGGTTTGTATTAAAATACAATTTAATTAAATGAATGACACACATAGACAACACAAGGTTAAAACATATGCAAGACATACTGTAAATAACAATGCACTAATATGACTTAATACATTGATAAAATGCTTGGCAACTTGCCTGCCGACCCCATCCCCTCCTCCCTTCTCCAGACCATCTCTTGAGACCTTCTCTCATTCCTCACTTCCCTCATCAACTCATCCCTGACCACTGGCTGCATCCCCTCTGACTTCAAAATGGACCGAGTCACTCCCCTCCTCAAAAAAACAACATTCGACTCCTCTGACGTAAAAAAAACTACAGACCAGTATCCTTTCTTTCTTTTCTTTCCAAAACTGTCTCTGACCAACTGTGGAGGGTGCTGTCTCTGACCAACTCTCTCACTATCTCTGAGAACGATTTTCTTTACCCTAAACAGTCAGGCTTCAAGATGAGTCACTCAACCGAGACTGCTATTCTCTGTGTCACGGATGCTCTCCGCACTGCCAAAGCTCTCTCCTCTGTTCTCATCCTCCCAGATCTATACACTGCCTTTGACACTGTGAACCATCAGATCCTACCCCTCTCAGAGATGGGCGTCTCAGGCTCAACACACTTACCAGGTGACGTGGCAAGGATCTGTGTCTTCACTATGTACTCTCACTACCGGTGTCCCCCAGGGCTCAGCTCTAGGCCCTCTCTTCTTCTCTCTGCACACCAAGTCACTCGGCTCTGTCATATCTTTACATGGTCTCTCCTATCATTGCTATGTAGATGACACTTAACTATTTTTAGCATTCCTCCCTTCTGACACCCAGGTGGTGACACACATCTCTGCGTGCCTGGCAGATATCTCATCTTAGATGTCTGGCAACCACATCAAACTCAACAAGACGGAGCTGCTCTTCCTCCCAGGGATGGCTGCCCGCTCCAAGACCTCTCCATCATGGTTGACAACTCCACGGTGTCCCCCTCCCAGAGTGCAAAGAACCTTGGTGTGACAACACCCTGTCGTTCTCTGCAACTGCAGGTTCATGCACTACAACACCCGTAGAGTATGGCCCTACCTCACAAAGGAAGCAGCACAGGTCATAATGCAAGCACTTGTCATCCACACTCGTCTGGAATACTGCAACTCGCTATAGGCTGTTTCCCCACTTGTGCCATCAAACCCCTGCAACTTATCCAGAACGCTGCAGCCTGTCTGGTGTTCAACCTTCCCAAGTTCTCCCATGTCATTCCGCTCCTCCGCACTAGCTTCCAGTCAAAGTTGGCATCCACTACAAGACCATGGTACTTGCTTGTGGAGCAGCAAGAGGAACTGCCCCTCCCTACCTTCAGGCTACACTCAAACCCTACACCCCATCCCGAGCACCCCGTTCTGCCACCTCTGGTCTATTGGCCAGTCCAAACTATTCTCTGTCCTTGCACCCCAATGGCAGGACCACCTTCCCCTTGAAGCTAGGACAGCAGAGTCCCTGCCCATCTTCCGAAAACATCTGAAACTCTTCCTTTCTAAGAGTATTTTAAATAATCCCTGTCACTACAATAACAGCTCATAAACTGTTTGAAAATAGTGTCTGTGTAATAAAGCATTGGTATTTTTGTATCAACAAAGCAATGACCACACACCCCAACATATCCAATCTTGGTGCTCAGCACACTTTATGAAAATGACTCTCACACAATTAGGAATCTGACAGACCTTTCGAAAAATAATGATTAACAGTCAATAGGGCAATTCCACCACTTTCCAACCTAATTTTAATTATCTCCAGCACAATACCAGTGTCTACATATGTGAAAACGGTGCATTTCTACTTTGCATAGAAAAAAAAACGTTAAAAAGTTAAAACATTTTAAAAACACTATGAGAATCACTGTTTTTCTTACTTTTAATCCTACGATGTGATGTCACAAAGAAGCATTTTTTAGGACCTTTCATATATTTTTAACCACAGATCATATAAACGCGTTTTTTATTTTTATGGAGATAATGAATATGAGGTTGAAAAGTGGAGGAATTGCTCTCTAATAATCAAATAGGTATATGCACTTACGTGTATCTGCAATTAATTTGATACATTCACTGGCATAATTGTCATTTAAAAGCAAGAGCTCAATTTCCTTTGAAATGTAATTTTAACGTGCATGTAGCGCGTGCGTCTGCAGCGTCTTTGTACGAATAAATACAATTCCGTGCGCTCCTTGACGTCCTGCTTCTTCAGCACAAAAATCGCTGATGTCCAGCGTCCGATTAAAGTGAATTAGAAGACCCTTTAGACTAAGCAGGCTTTTGTGATATGCTTCATCAATAGCATTTTGCTGGCCAATGATCCAAGTTCCAAAAATAACGCAGATAGCCAACAACGCTGAATCCGGAGTACCAATGCCTTATTGTCGGTGTCGTCCTAAGAGCTGTCTGTTGGCTCCGTGTCCCACACACCGGTTGTCCAGTCCACAAATGATATTATTGTCAAACTGCCTGCCCAACCCTGTCTGCATAACGCCGGAGGGGGGCGTGGAGTTTATTTATTATGCGACCATGTCCCAGTGAGCTGCGAGTTTTACAAATGGAATGCATAACCCGGGGCAGGATAAGAGATTGGTTTAGTTTTCTATTGTGTTATAACCTGCGCCTTACTCTTACTCACCACTTCTCTCATCAATACTGCAGCCCACCCAATTCCTAGCACTTTACACTACAACAAGTAATTAAGTGTTAAGGCTATGATATGCAAATAATGTTGGAAAAGGTAGACTAGAGTTAGGCCTATGTATATATTTGGTGGTTCAAAGACATTCAAAGATACACCCCTACTCCACTTAGCTATTTTATCTGAAAATATATTCATGATTCAGTAATAGCCGGCCCTTAAACATTTAGAGATTTTTTTAAATGCAAGTCTAATTGGGGTCATTTTAACAGTTTACATGGCATCTCTTTTGGTTGGAATGAAAGTCCACACGTTACTGAAGAGAGTATAGAGATTTTCTGTCTTACTCGTTGAGAGAAATCAGAATTAATATGCAGCACACCTAACTAAATCAATTGTGGAACTGCAGGGGAGGGAGGGAGGGAGGGAGGGACCCAGAAAGTTGTCATAAACAAATATGAGGTTGATAAACTCCCATATCTATTGGGTGAAATACCACAGTGTGCCATCACAGCAGCACGATTTGTGACCTGTTGCCACAAGAAAAGGGCAACCAGTGAAGAACAAACACCATTGTAAATATACAACCTATATTTATGTTTATTTATTTTCCCTTTTGTATATAGACATAATATGACATTTGAAATGTCTTTATTATTTTGGAACTTTTGTGAGTGCAATGTTTAACTGTACATTTTTTATTGTTTATTTCACTTTTGTTTATTATCTATTATTTCACTGGCTTTGGCAATGTAAACATGTGTTTCCCATGCCAATAAAGTCCTTTAAATTGACATTGAAATGTAATTGAAAATTGAGAGAGAGAGGCTGACTGTGTGAAGCAATTATTACAGCCTGTTTAATCAAGTTTCCCTTCCATCTAGGTCAAGGTCATGCATGAGCCATAAAGCATGGGCGGTTCTCTATGTCTTGCCTGTGTTTCTTATTAAAGGAGAAAAAGCTAGCTAGGTATTCAATTAATGAGCATGGTGATTTAGTGAAATGGAAACCTGGTTTCATTTTGAGATGACCAACTGGAGATATTAGGCTACATACAGGTACAGATATATGAAGACACTATGGCATGAAATGTCAGATAATAATCAAAATCACTCTTATAACATTGTACAAAATGTGTTATTAAACAGTTTAGTACCTTGTGAAAGGTGTACAGGCTTGGAGATGGGGATACCATCCATGGAGCAATGGTTCCCACAGGGGTTGAGGGTGATATTGCCTGCCCTATTGTCGATATAGCAGTGTTGATCAGTGATGCCTGGACCCTGCAGAGGGATGTCTGTGTTCCCACTGCCCAGGGTCGTCCTCCCTGCAACAACACAATGATGAGTTAGACATACATGTCAACATGAATCCTTTAAACATATCATCAGACATCATCAGAAAGAATATCCCATTGGGATATTAAACTATTCTATTCAATTGTATTATCTTCTGTTCTATTATTTCATGCCCACGTTTGGTAGTAAATTATTTTCGAGAAGGACTGGACTGTAGTTCAAAGCCACAGTCAGTCAGTGGAACACTGAACCCTCTGATGTCACAGTAAATGAATAGAGCCTGGGGTCAAGGCCATCACGGGTCCAAGCCACTTGTAGAGTGTAGATTCAAGCTCACAGCAGGTGCTAGCCCTGAGAGAGACAGACCACTGGCAGATGACAGACGAATGATGGTTAGAGCGAATGTATTAGAATAACCACTGTCTTCCTATTTTGAATACTTCAAATAGATAAATTGTCTGTCTGTCTGTCTGTCTGTCTTGTCTGTCTTGTCTGTCTTGTCTGTCTTGTCTGTCTGTCTGTCTGTCTGTCTGTCTTTCTTGTCTGTCTTGTCTGTCTTGTCTGTCTTGTCTGTCTGTCTGTCTGTCTGTCTGTCTGTCTGTCTGTCTGTCGGGATGAGACACAAGACAAGAAACAAGGAGTGGAGCACATTACTCCACCAGCCCAAGGGGGTGAAAAACTTTACCCCAAAAGCCCCCTCCCTCTCTTCATCTAACAAGCCCCTTGCCTTTCCCCTGGCCTCACCACACTGTTAAAATAGCCCTGGAACATAGGGGAGAGACACCACTGAGAATACCCCAGCAGGCTGCCTTAGATTCCTATTCTCTATCTCCATGTCCAGTGGGCTATTCCACTTCACCTCCTTCCAGCCTCCCAGCACTGCTCCTTTTGTTTTGGTGTCTGGGCCCTCCAGACGGACAGATGTGGATAAAGGAATAACAAGACGTTGGAGGAACTAACACACTGGCACTGGCAGAGTTACAATGCTGAGGGTGAGAAGGGCAGAGGGGGAGTGTGTGCAGAGAGAGAGAGCGAGAGAGCGAGAGAGAGAGAGAGAGAGAGAGAGAGAGAGAGAGAGAGAGAGAGAGAGAGAGAGAGAGAGAGAGAGAGAGAGAGAGAGAGCTTCAACTGTGTTTTTTTCAGGGGGTGAAGACAAGGTCAGGCTATGGTCCTATTTTTCCCTCTCAGTGTTATATGGTGTATCTCAAACCTTTAGAATGAATCCCTGTTTTCAGTTTCAGCTTCTCCATCCCCTCCGTATCACAAAGTCCTCTAGTTGTCATTCTTAGGATGATTAGATATGGCAGGGCTCTGAATACACTGGCTCCACTGTTCAGCTACAGCACGTCACTTTTATTTCATCCCTCTCTCCCTCCCTCTTTCCTCTTCCTCCTCCCCGATGCCTATGATATCATCCACCAGCTGGCTCTATGCCAGGGAATAAGTGAGTGCATGGATGGATGGATATTGCCATAAATAAATCAGTAGGGGATTTTTCTCTTCAGAAGTACCAGCTTTGGTCATTACTGTGTAAGAGTGTCCGGTATCATTCTCAATCAGCGTCTTATGGAAAGACTTGAATGCTTCTAGGAAACCAGTCTGGGATGATGTGTTTAATAGTTTTAATGGACATTTTGTCAGCTCATTTCCTGTAATGGACCTTTTGTCACTTATGGTCATAATATTTATTGGTGTAACCCTGTTAGGAGTTCTCTCTATTTATCAATATTTCTTCAAGCTTTCAGCACAAGGTCTTTTTTCAAGACCAGTCTGCATGAACAAAGCACTGAATAGAAGACCCCTTTTAATGTTTCTGAGATGCAGAAGTGCTTACCTTCCTGCAGGGGTAACAGGGTGACGGCTGTGCTGAGACGGCCACTACCCAGACTGACCAGGTGGGGGTGCTCTGCTTGGAACCTCAGTGACTTGCCCATCTCGATCAGGTCCAATGGAGTACTCTGGTAATGACACAAACAAGACAGAAGAAAACTGTCATGAGAACTCTTTTAGATGAGACCTCATTTTAGATGAGACTTATTTTAGAGGATACACCACTTATGATTGCTCAGTCCTAGCATTCCCTCATCTTTGCATTTCAGTGACTGCATACCCATGTCCACATTGCGATCTTCCTGAGAGCAGAGTCCCAGTGATCCCCCTTCTTCTTTACTCCTTGAAGCGTTACTGGAACAATAGGGCAGACTGGTCTGTGTGTGTCTGCCCAATCTAAGCTGTGTTATGTCTGCCCACGGCCCACACCCCACTGCTCCCCTTACAGGATTAATAAGAGGCTTTAGCTAGACAGGATAAGTGGGTTCACCCCCCCCCCCCCCCCCCCCACCCCCTCCAGGCAAGCGGGGAGAGACCAATCTGTTCAGCATTGAAGACAAAAGCACAAGACTGTCCATGCGTGTCAGTCAAATATGGACTGGTCTTACAGTACACTATCAGGACACTAAATCATGACATATGAAAGCATATTTAATAACTTCAAATGTAGGCCTATTTGACATGTTTTCTTGCATTTGATCCAAGTCTATGTACTCCATATGTAGCCTATAAAGCATAGAAAGAAAACAGAGTAGCTTTATGGCATCTAGATGACTCACCTTACATTAAATTAAGGTCTTGGCATCATGCCTTTGGAGTCGGTCTTTAAATAGTTACAATTTTCCCTGCTCTTTGAAGAAGGTATGAAGATAAAACTAGTGTTGCCCAGATCAAGCAGCCAATATGCCAGAAGGCACTGTTTCAGCCTTTCACCTGCAGTTTAACAAGCTAGGTAAGTATTTCCTGTGCGTGTGTGCGTGTGTGTGTAAATTACACAGACACTACTACTTTTATTGTAAGTACTTGATAAAGCAATTTTAGAAGCTTTACTTGTTACATTTTACATGATGAAATGCTTTTGCTATACCTTCATTTGCTCCCCCTGGATTTATTCATTAACCACTGATTTCACCTCTTGAGCCCAGACCTTTCGGGTTCTCCTGTCTGTCTAAAGTTAACCAACATTTCTCTCCTAGAATTCATAATGTCACAGAAGTTTATTTAAGCCATTTCTCCTCCCTGGCCACCTCCTGACCTTCGCTGTAAGCGCTGGTTTTATTGTTTGCTGACCTTTACTACGCTTTACCACACTGAACTACACTTTACTGTGCCTTACACATTGTTCCTTATGGGTCAGTCACTCTTCAATAGTTTTCTTTTGATTTCTCATGACAGCTAAGTTGAATAGATCTGCACTGCTTTCTGCATGTGAAAAATGACTCACACCCATGGCACCTGAGTTACCTGTAAGGCACGTGCACACACACACACACACACACAGGACTCACCTGTAAGACCTGGTGTTGGTGAGTCTGTCGTCCATTATGTTCCAATACGTTCCTTTTCAGGCTGTCCATGTTGTCTGGATTGTCAATCACACCTACTGGCACATGAAGATCCTGTCGGAAACACACACAGAGGAGAGGACACACATGAAGACATCCTGTTGTAACACACACACACACACACACACACACACACACACACACACACACACACACACACACACACACACACTCATTATAGAAACACTGCTCTCCTTAGAGATCCCTGCTGTCCCAGATAACAGTTCAACTAGAGAAATTAAGATCCTAAAATATATAGTAATCTCATTGATTTGTAACTTTGTAGGCTGTCTATTAGTGATATGAATGGATCCTATAGGCTCTATCGCCATCTCCTGACCATAAGACAGAAGCTGTATATATTTGTCCAGCTGATCATTTGTTAACGTAGGAAATATGCTGTCAGCTTTTTTGATGTTCAATATTAATGAACGTTGCCTACATGGACAACAGTAGAAGATTACACTAGCGCCATCCAAAATGTCACCCTATTCCCTTTATAGTGCTCTGGTCAAAAGGGAACATGGTGCCATATGGCACACACACATGATAACATACGTGGATCTAAATCCACATGGATACTGTAGATACAGTGGGGCAAAAAAGTATTTAGTCAGCCACCAATTGTGCAAGTTCTCCCACTTAAAAAGATGAGAGAGGTCTGTAATTTTCATCATAGGTATACTTCAACTATGACAGACAAAATGGAGAAAAAAAATTCAGAAAATCACATTGTAGGATTATTTATGAATTTATTTGCAAATTATGGTGGAAAATAGGTATTTGGTCACCTACAAACAAGCAAGATTTCTGACTCTCACAGACCTGTAACTTCTTCTTTAAGAGGCTCCTCTGTCCTCCACTCGTTACCTGTATTAATGGCACTTGTTTGAACTTGTTATCAGTATAAAAGACACCTGTCCACAACCTCAAACAGTCACACTCCAAACTCCACTATGGCCAAGACCAAAGAGCTGTCAAAGGACACCAGAAAGAAAATTGTAGACCTGCACCAGGCTGGGAAGACTGAATCTGCAATAGGTAAGCAGCTTGGTTTGAAGAAATCAACTGTGGGAGCAATTATTAGGAAATGGAAGACATACAAGACCACTGATAATCTCCCTCGATCTAGGGCTCCACGCAAGATCTCACCCTGTGGGGTCAAAATGATCACAAGAACGGTGAGCAAAAATCCCGGAACCACACAGGGGGACCTAGTGAATGACCTGCAGAGAGCTGGGACCAATGTAACAAAGCCTACCATCAGTAACACACTACGCCACCAGGGACTCAAATCCTGCAGTGCCAGACGTGTCCCCCTGCTTAAGCCAGTACATGTCCAGGCCCGTTTGAAGTTTGCTAGAGAGCATTTGGATTATCCAGAAGAAGATTGGGAGAATGTCATATGGTCAGATGAAACCAAAATATAACTTTTTGGTAAAAACTCAACTCGTCGTGTTTGGAGGACAAAGAATGCTGAGTTGCATCCAAAGAACACCATACCTACTGTGAAGCATGGGGGTGGAAACATCATGCTTTGGGGCTGTTTTTCTGCAAAGGGACCAGGACGACTGATCCGTGTAAAGGAAAGAATGAATGGGGCCATGTATCGTGAGATTTTGAGTGAAAACCTCCTTCCATCAGCAAGGGCATTGAAGATGAAACGTGGCTGGGTCTTTCAGCATGACAATGATCCCAAACACACCACCCGGGCAACGAAGGAGTGGCTTTGTAAGAACCATTTCAAGGTCCTGGAGTGGCCTAGCCAGTCTCCAGATCTCAACCCCATAGAAAATCTTTGGAGGGAGTTGAAAGTCTGTGTTGCCCAGCAACAGCCCCAAAACCACTGCTCTAGAGGAGATCTGCATGGAGGAATGGGCCAAAATACCAGCAACAGTGTGTGAAAACCTTGTGAAGACTTACAGAAAACGTTTGACCTCTGTCATTGCCAACAAAGGGTATATAAAAAGTATTGAGAAACTTTTGTTATTGACCAAATACTTATTTTCCATCATAATTTGCAAATAAATTCATTAAAAATCCTACAATGCGATTTTCTGGATTTTTTTTCTCATTTTGTCTGTCATGGTTGAAGTGTACCTATGATGAAAATTACAGGCCTCTCTCATCTTTTTAAGTGGGAGAACTTGCACAATTAGTGGCTAACTAAATACTTTTTTGCCCCACTGTATGTGGTAGTGGTGAAGTAGGGGCCTGAGGACACACATTGTGTTGTGAAATCTGTGAATGTATTGTAACGTTTTAAAATTGTATAACCTGCCTTAATTTTGCTGGACCCCAGGAAGAGTAGCTGCTGCTTTGGCAGCAACTAATGGGGATCCATAATAAATACAAATATGGGATCCACATACTGTCTATCAGGCATATGGCGAAAGGCAATTTCAGCAGGACAGGAAAATTGCCAAATTCACACATTTATCAAGAGAACACGCGGTCACGCCTACTGCCTCTGGCCTGGCGGACTCACTAAACACATATGCATCTTTCGTAAATGTCTACTGGCTTCCAGTCTAAGCTCGCATCCACCACAAGACCATCGTGCTTACATAAGGAACAGCATGAGGAACTGCCCCTACCTACCTTCAGGCTATGCTCAAACCCTACACCCCAACCCGAGCACTCCGTTCTGTTCTGCCACCTTAGGTCTCTTGGCCCTGCCACCCCAACAGGAGGGTAGCTCTCGCTCAGCCCAGTCCAACTTCTTCTCTGTCCTGGCACCCCAGCACATGCAGCACTTGACCCCCGCCCCCCTCCTAGCTCTGACTACTGACATCTATGTTATTGAGGAAAAATTACTTTGTGATGCCTGTGATATGTGGTTGTCCAACTTAGCTATCTTAAGATGAATGCACTAACTGTAAGTCACTCTGGATAAGAGCGTCTGCTAAATGACTCAAATGTAAATGTAAAAAATTATATATTTACCCTGGCTGCTTCCCCTCACCATGGGTCACTGTCTTTGACTCAGCCTCGCACAACACAGACACACACACACACAGACACACACACACACACACACACACACACACACAGAGATACTGTAGATAAGGCCCAGCTGTGGACACGTTCTCACCTCAGTGAAGAGGAAAAGCCTCTGAGGATCAGACGTCTACTGCAGTATACACAAACCATAGACGTTGTAGACACACAAATACAAACAATAGTCAACTCTGAAGAGTCATGTCTGTCTGGTCTGCTCTAGCTCAATAATCCTCCAACCATTCACTCACTCACTTTTAGTCTCACCAACATTCCATACCTCTGAGTTGATCTGAGCCCAAACAAAACTTAAATAAATATTGTTCCCTGAAGGAGGGAAACAAGGTACAACACAACTATGGGGAGTTGCACTGTCACCCACTTGGACTGAAAAACTTAAGAAAAAACTCAACTAATCCAGCTCGCCCTGCCGCAAGCTGGATAAGCAAAACAGACAAAAAGCTGGTCACATAAACTAATATCTTGGGTCTGCTCAATGTACTTATGCAAAGCTCGTATTGGACACAGGGCATGCAGCCTATGTTGCTCTTCAGAAGCAAAAGGAGAAGGCTCAAAGGGAATAGCTCAACGCCAAAGACTTTTCAGGGCGAAGGCCGCATTCGGAAGCAAAGTCACCTTAAGAGTCGCCAGAGACGGACTGAATAGTAGCAATCATGTTCAAAGGTAAACATCTAGCCATCAGACAGGGGCATTCTCAGGGGCCAGACCAACAGGAACCAAATCTCTGGCTTTGCATGTCAAAACTGCCCGTGCTCCTGGGACAACAGGTCCCTGCGCAACAGGAGTTGCCACGGGACCCAGCCCAACAGGCGAAACAAAGCTGCTTGGGTCAACGGGGAGCCACGTAAATCAACTATAAGTTGGTTAGCAGATCCACCACCAAGTTGAGGCAACTGGGGACATGCGTCGCCTGAAGAGAGAGCATGTGTGCACTGCTCCCCAGCAATAGGGAGAGAGACAAGGTAAGGAGGGGGAGAGACCTAGTCTCCTCCTGTTGGTTGATGTACGCCACCACTGACACACTGACATACACCCCCCCCCCCCCCCCTAGAGACTGAATACGGGACATTAGCATGGCTGTAGCAATCGGCTGTATTAGCTGGTGGCTTGTGAGCATTCTGAATTTGTCGACTCTGAAGTGCCTGTTGAAGGCACGTAGGTCTAGAATGGGACACAAAGTCCCTTTTCAGGACCAGAAAACACTGACTATACCAGCCGTCCTGGATCGCCGACATAGGAACCACTCGGATTGCCTGCTTCTGGAGAAGGGAGGATATTTCCTCCCCCAAAACGGCCGCTGAGAACTTGGAAACAGTCAAAGTTCCATGATCCAGTGCGACACATTGGTCGTGGCAGACAGTGAGCCTCGCGTGAAGTGCCATCTGAAGGGGCAAGATGCCACCTTGTGGACAGGGAGAGTGATTATTTTTTCAATTTCCACCACTCTTGACAACCGTCTGTCTGAATGTGGAGAAGGGACACCTTTCATTGAACTCACAACCCTTTTGACACCCATGAACACTTTGGAACTTGGGGTTGAAAATGTTTTGTTTATGTGCCAAGGTTTGCCTAAAGCCCCGGGCCACTCTGGGTACAAGGGCTCCTACGATCTGTGATGTACCCCGATTGGCAGTGCCCAGTGCTGAACACACACACACACACACATACAATTTCATTATCATGGAGGTTACCCTACTGGCCAGTCATAGGTACTGGTGACAAAGCGCCTAGTAACCTAGCTGGGAATGGGACAGACAGCTTCTGTGGTAACAGATAGGGGAGATTTGTAATTTAATCAATTTCCCAGGAATTAAAAGTATTGAGCTGGAGACAGACAGCTCATTACAGAGTTCATATGAACTACAGAGACTGTGTGTGGAATAATAGCAGAGTCATGTCCAACCTGCACGTTCCCTCGACTCCGCTACCAACATCCAATTGCCTATAGAGCCCATTACATGTATCACTAGACACCGCATAGGGACTAATGAGCCACAGGCACGAATCAGCAATGAATCTCAGTAATAACCCAACTATTGGGGAGGGGTACCTCCTTGTGGATAGAAAATGATTTGCCCAACTTATTACTCTCACCCAGGGGAGATTGATATACCCCTTGGACCCTGTAAACACCATGGAACACAGGGTAACAATGGGGGGCATTAAACTTGGACAAGCTTCCAACATACAGTACGTTGTGCTTCCATGAGACTGTATAGCCTAAATAAAGGCTGTCTCCCTTACAAGCATACAGGGCTCCAGTAATGGCTGACGTAGTACCCTGTTTGGCCGTAACCAAATATGGGGGCACTGTTGTCACAGTAATGCTTTTGTGGAGGGGCGCACCGGTCGCTCAGACCTGTGCTCAGTCCCGTGCCCCTTGCTCCGGAGGTTCACTTGGTGGCTGCTTCCTCACCTGAGGTGCACGCAAGCACCGCTTCCTCCACGCCCTCCAACTCCAGGATTTGGAAATAGGAATGGGGTTCCCATAACATCGTGGGAAAGTTAGTAAGTCAGGCATGTTAGCCGACATAAACCAGTAGACTTTTTAGTCTAAGCTAGGCTACCTAGTCTCGTTGACCGCAGTCTCAAAGAGCATAACAGTGCTTGCTTAGCTAACCTGGTCTCGAAAGTCTACGTAGGACTGGATCATGAATGTGGGACCGGACCCTTCATCAACAAGTCTGGGAAGAGAGGCAAGCGGTGCTTGTCCAAGGCAGACACAGGTTGCGGGTGTGTGCCCACTGAACCTGGCCGCCCTCTCTCTTCGAGTAGCCTCCCACAACCGGAGACAGAATGCACAGGAGCTGGGTTGAGCGAGGGCACCTACCAGCATAGCCCTCTCTAGAATGTTACAGGCTTGTCAAGAGAACCTGAGCCGTGGACTAGGGGAACAGAGCCAGCTGCGGACAAGTCACTGTTACTGGCACCATCTCCTAGTCTCTCACACAAACTGATTCAAGCGAGAGCAGCCAGAGCACGCACCGAGCCGAGACATACAAGACAACACACTTGAGTATCTTTTTATTCATTTGGGCATGGTCGCCAACCCAAACCCGGCTTGTTAGCCTTCATCGTTTCAGTCGCGTTAGCCATCTTACTCATTGCTACAGCCAGGCCGAACGATCAAAAAAATTATACATTGGTTTGTGGTTGGGAAACTAAGAGAACAAATACAAACTCCAGCACACAATGTCCAGGGGGTGAGCACGCGCTTCCACAAAGGGACAGTTTAGTTGGTGCAAAGTCAGATAGTCTCACGGAATGTTTGTTTTTAGTAGTGTGAATCATTCCTGCTCATATCGAGGTGAAGAGCGGAAGAATTGATGGAATTAATCCAAATCTCAGGCTTATCACCTGTGGAAGGCGGGACTTTCAGTCTAAGTCGCGAGAGTACAACTACCCACAGTTATGTTTTACCGAGAGTACTGACTGAAAGGGAACTACTGTATCTACAGAAAGACAGTTGATATGATCAGTTGATAGCTGATGTTGCACACACTGTTTTTAACTCTAAACCTTTTATGGCTACCTGGTCTACCATACACATAAAATGCTCTGTGTCACAGCAGTGACTGTGTGGACTGCTATGTAGACTCCACCTGCTCATCTCTACTCCACTCTAGTCTCTACACTTGAATTTAAGTAATTGTCTCCCATTACAAACATATCCAGTGAGCTGTCTCAACCACAAACGGAAGCAGACAAACATTTAGCATAACCCTCCATTACCACCTACTTCATCCATCTAGGATGTTGTTTTAGAAACCTAAACCATATCCTATGGTAAAGTTAAACAAGGCAACAGTAAACATGTCGTCCCCCACGAAGGATGCAGCATCCTTGGGCCAATCAGTGTAATCTTGTAAATGACAGATCTCTATGGCAAGATGCATCATTCACCCATGTTTCATCAGAATTGGTTTAATGGTGTCTGAGATATCACCTGGGTTAGCTAGATTCATATCCCTGAGCATGTGTGCCAAATTCCATCACTCAATCGAACAGATCAGGAGATATAAACATGTGCCTGTTATAGCACGACCGTGTGATCAATATGAATGTTCTTCAAAATATTGAGTCTTGGAGGTTTGATGTGTACCAAATTTTGTTACAATACCAATATCATTGGCTGATTTATAAGCACTTGTGTGCCAGACCTTGCCCATGTAAATGTTTATTGGTCAATAGCAGCCATGTTTTAGATTGTAGTCTGTAAAATATTGTATTAAGAGGCTAATTTGTTCCGCGTGAGGAGAGGGACCTATATAACGAATTGCATGACTTTAGGTTATATAGGGTGAGGGGTGTGACCTTTCAAATGACCTTTCATTTTCAATGATGTTATATAGCGCCACCATTTTTCCAGTCAGTCAGTGTAATTTTGTAAATGCGGATCTCTATCCAAGACGCATCATTCACCGAAGTTTAGTCTAAATCGAGCCAGTGCTGTCTGAGATATCGCGTGAGACTAACTTACGAACGCAGTAAAGTACTAACAGACAGAGACAGATCCACATTGTGGGGAACAACTCCTAAAGCAAACAATAAATGATGATTACTTTGTTCTGGTTATCTGGCAGTTTTATGGTTTCTATGGCTAAAGAGTAGATAAGGAACACACCTTAAAACGCCTTCTCTCCTTCCCCCTCAAAAATGCTATCTGAGGACAACAACTTTTCTAAAGCCTCTGTCTCTTTCTCTCCCTCTCATGCATGTTCTGCATTTTATCAGGGAGATTGCAAGAAAAGACAGAGCTAGTGTGAATTTCAGGAATCATTTCTCACAATACGATAGTTATTGGAGATAGTATGACAGAATCCTTGGTTATGCTCAGTTGATGAAAATAGTTGTTTTATCTTTACTTCATAATTTTTTTCTTTATTTAACTAGGGAACTCAGTTAAGAACAAATTCTTATTTACAATGACGGCCTAGGAAGAGTGGGTTAACTGCCTTGTTCAGGGGCAGAACAACAGTTTTTTCCTTGGCAGCTCAGGGATTCGATCTAGCAACCTTTCAGTTACTGGCTCTAACCACTAGGCTACCTGCCGCCCCGGTGATATTACTGTAGTAATACAGTGGTACTACCTGTTGCTTTCCCCCTTATAATCGTGTCCATAGAACTTTAGAGTAATTAAGCAAAATAGGCTAAAAGCATTTTTCTCCCACTGTGTCTCCCTCGGTCTCTCTGTGATGTCATATCAGCCTAGGCAGCTGGGTAATGCCACATGGGCATCTCTGACAATCCTCTCCAGTGTTGGATTCTCAGAGAGCCAATAGCATGGAGAACAGAGTATCCTCCTGTCCTGTTCACCACTGGCTCTGGCCACTGGCTCCTTAACCCTGTCTTACCCTGCCTTACCACCCAGCACACAACACAGTAACAGTAGTCAACAGACCCATCCACACAGAGGAATGGACTGAAGAACTCAGACACAGAGGGACAGGGAGCATTGGACAGTGTAATGTGTCACACAGATAGTCTCATACACACAGACACAGAAACACACACACACACTCCTACACAACACAGGCCACTCTGATCTCATACAGTGCACACACCCATGTGGGAGAGATGTCTCATGCTTGTAAACGCTGGGCCTTCCTCTGTAACGTGTGATTACGGGGGCAATTATGCCACGGGCTGCTAGAAATAGACCTAGCCAGCCACACAGTCTGGGCTCTGCTCTGGGCTGATCCCTGCTCAACCTTTCACAGTAAAGAGAAATGAAATTAAGAAAGAGAGAGACAAGGGGACATTGGAAAACGGAGAAAAACTTGGATACTGCACATCTAAAAAGCACATGTATGGAGTGGTGCTGTAATAGAAAATGTACAGGATTTAAATGAATTAACTGCTGAGTTATATCAATGATCCCCGATGTATAAAAGGCCAATACTGTTAACATGTCAAAAACTTCAGCGGGTATAGCACACAATCACTCACCATCTCCACTCGTAGGGAAGACAAGTTGCAGTAAAGTTTGTGTAATTTCTGTAATATATTCCACAGAGCAGTCGCAGCAGCGAAGCGGACACATGGTTGTTTACGTCTAACCTCTCGTTCACTTCAGTCACTCACTAAGCTGAACTCTAGGGGGCCCCAGGGTGCAACGTTACACCCTCGTCATTAATGACTGGGGGGCAACAACATCAGAGGTGTCCTCCGAAGTAGATATGCCGTCAGGTCAAAGGTTGTACCTCCCAGGACTTCCCTAAACTTCCTACTCAGACACCCTGAGTAACCCTCGGGTGTAATTTAAAGTTCAGTGCCAACATCTGTGGTCTAAACACACACAGAACAAATAGCCATGAGGTCAAGTCTAAAGGAGAGAGAGAGAGAGAGTGAACTTGACCTAACCCAATCTGTTCCTCATCCAGACAGTCCTACCATTGATCGGGGAGAGTTGAGGCAGGACAGATGAGCCCAGCTGGAGAGCCCAACAGCCCAACTCTGCTTTGCTATGGATACGAACCACTAATAACACTGAACGTTCAGTGTTTCCAGTGTTTTTATAAAAGCAGACATTGACAGTCACAGGAGGTCGGGGACCCACAGTGGAAATACGTGGAGTTGTAGCGTAGGCGCAGGAAGAGGAGGAGACAGAAAAGAGGGAAAAGACCTTGAGTCATAAGTGGAATTCCACCAGGCAGCTTCCTGCTGTTGGTCTCTGTATTGTTGGCAAAACAAAGGGGGGGGGGGTCCAAACTGGAAATGTGGTAATATTTGCAAATTTTCAGGACCATTTGGGAATTGTTTTATATGACATAGATGATCATTGTAGCTTTGATAATGACATACGTATAGAGATACAACTATCTTTCCATAGGATGTGAGAGAATGTATGAGCCTGTTGTTGTGATGTCCCTCAGGAACAATCAGAGAGAGAGAGAGAGTCCACTATCTCTGATCTCTCATGTCTTTTCCCATGGTCAAGCCCAAAGGAGTGATGTAACAAATGGAGTACAGATGATGGATCATAAAAACATAAACAAATAAAGGCAGACAACCAAGTAACCAGATGGAATGGATTCCTCCAGGATCCGGCCTAGAGAGCAGGGCTGTTTCCTGTGAGCCAACCCAGGGACGTGGAAGTCTCTTGGGAATGGTGAAGTGGATGCTCCAGCTGGACCTCGAGAAACATTTCACTAAACATCCACCTTCAGTCTGCAATTAACATCTATGGGGATTTTAATAGATATGTCTAGTATGTTAAATAGTGGGAGTACAGCTTAGCTATTAAAGAGGTGGAACTTAGAGATAGATATACAGTGGGGAGAACCAGTATTTGATACACTGCCGATTTTGCAGGTTTTCCTACTTACAAAGCATGAGAGTGGACAGTTATGATTTTCTGGATTTTTGTTTTAGATTCCGTCTCTCACAGTTGAAGTGTACCTATGATAAAAATGACAGACCTCTACATGCTTTGGAAGTAGGAAAACCTGCAAAATCGGCAGTGTATCAAATACGTGTTCTCCCCACTGTAAGTACTGTAGTAGGAGTACTATGTTAATTTGATACGGAACTTTCATAAGAGGTTCAAAGTCCCAAAAGAAGAATTCAAAGACATGTTATCAGGGCCAGATTACCGAACGGGCATGCAGGGCATGTGACCCATTCCCTCAGATTAGGGCTAGCACAATTATTGTCAAATAACTTTACAAATGCATTTTTATTACATTTTATTTGTTTGGTACTTTTAAACCCTTTTTCTCCACAATTTTGTGATATCCAAATTGGTAGTTACAGTCTTGTCCCATCGCTGCAACTCCCGTACGGACTCGGGAGAGGTGAAGGTTGGGAGCCATACATCCTCTGGAACACAACCCCGCCAAGCCACACTACTTCTTGACACACTGCTTGCTTAAACCGAAAACCAGCCGTTCCAATGTGTCGATGGAAACACCGTACAGCTGGTGACCGAAGTCAGCGCACATGCACCCGGCCGCCACAAGGATTCGCTAGAGAGCGAAGGGACAAGGAGATCCCAGCCTGCCAAATCCTCCCTTAACCTGGACGATGCTGGGCCTCCTCATGGGTCTCCCAGTCGCGGCCGGCGGCGATACGGGATCGAATCCGGATCTGTAGTGACGCCTCTAGCACTACGATGCAGTGCCTTATAGACCACTGCGCCACTCGGGAGATCATAAAATAATTTAACCAGCAATTATGGACAATAACTGTGAACCCCCCAAAAATCTACATAATCATCTTAATACATTCATTTTAGGAGAAGGGGGGATTCAATGTTATATTCAAGTAGATATACAGTAGTTTATCCAATAGCCAGGAAGTGGGAAATTGGTAATCATTTTAAGAGCAGAACGGCGCGGTTGGGAAGAAAGGTTTAATTTCCAAAAGTTCCAAGTGTTCAAAATCATTTGTTTTGGAGACAGGGGTGTCACCGAAGCAGTGTTGTATTCATTAAGTATGTCATAGCTCATTTTCAAAAGATGCATTATGATGCATTACAATCTTAAAATGTTTTTCAACAAAAATGTAAAAAATGACAAGAACCGAGGCCATTTGCATGACAATTAATCGTTACCCAAAATTCCATAATCGTCACAGCCCTACCCCAGACAGCATATGATAGCAAAATGTGTAGAATTGCAGGAAATTATTCTTGAAACTGCACATTTTTCTGTCAGCCTCATGGTATGTGTAGAATAGTAGGACATTATATTTTAAACTGCAAAATCTTATTTTAGCCTCTTAACAAAATAGGATTATAAAACTGCACATTTTTCCTCTCTGCAACGTTGCAAAAGTTGTTGAAATGCAGTAAATTAGCTGAGTCCCAAATGCGGTAGTCCAGCCCTATATTTTATAGTTCAAAGTTACCAATCAAAAATTCCAATCTATTATTACTGACTCCTTGGAGACCTCTGGATCTTAATTCAAAGTGTTGGGTATAAGATCAGTCTCTGAGATTCCAGCTTTTCCCACCACAAATGCTCACCATAAAGTCTGGGTCTGGGGCACATTATCAGTAGAGGATATAGCATGTCCTCGCGTGACCACACTTCTCCTCAGTTCAGACCTGGGTTCAAACACTATTTGAAACAATTCCCAACACTTGTTCGAGCTTGCCTGACTTAGTTGACCAATACAAGAGATCCAAAACTGTAAACCCAGACCATCTGCAGGCATTCCAGACCCGCTAGAGCAAACGCTCAAAGTATTTGAACGATTTCAAATAGAATTTGAACCCAGGTCTGCTTCCGTGAAAAAGTATGGTTGCCCCACTGCATGGTGGGCCAGTGTGTCTGAATACCATAGCCTCATAGCCTCGGGTCTGGAAGCTACACTTATACTGGGGATGAGTCAGTCTTTCTCTGGCAACACAACATGTTCTTCTCGGCCAGTGTGTGTGTGTCCATGTTTATGTGCAAGTATGTGAGAAGGCCAGTTGCCTCCCTGGCAATGGCGCATGATGGAATGTGTGTTTGTTCAAAGGAAGGCTTGGACAGGGGGAAATGGGATGGTAGAACATTGGGAACACATTATTCTACTGTTGCACATTTTTCGGTTCCAAATGTTTCGTTGTGTATTATGTTGTCACGCTTCGCTTTTCCTATCCACAGATTCAGAGGGCTCCACATGTTCCAGTCACTTTCCTTTGGCAGTGAGAGCTCTTTTCACTTTGGAGATTGTGAGGCATACTGTGAATAGAGTCAGCATTAAAGCACTTAAGCATGCACACTCTCACTGAGTCTGGGAAGGTAGGGGTCCGGGGAACACAGGTGGGATGGGAGTTGTGGTTGGATCAAGCGTAAACAGGGAACACATTCATGAACATTAACTCAGCTGTCTCCAGATAGCCATTGAGAAACAATGAAAAGAAAACCATTTAGAATCAATAAAAAAATATGCTGTTCACCGAGTATACCAAACATTAGGAACACCTTCCTAATAATGAGTTGCCCATTCACCCTCTGAATGACACACATACATTTCTCAATTGTCTCAAGACTTAAAATCCTTCTTTAACTTGTTTCCTCCACTTCATCTACACCATTTGAAGTGGATTTAAGAATTGACATCAATATGGGATCATTCACCTGATCAGTCTGTCATGGAAAGAGCATGTGTTCTTAATGTTTAGTATACTCAGTGTATTTTATATTCCCAACCCAACACAGCTACTATAAGGATTGCACACCTGGTTATATTTCTAGACAGCGGTGAGCAGTGACTTAGTGAGTACTAAATGGAGACAGACTTGGCCAAGAGAAGTTGTTATTTCCACCTAAACTGGAGCACATTCAGATGACTACAGTTCTCCTGCTTCGCCACTGAAACCCATAATCCAGCTGCTTCAATTCAATTAGCTTCAGGCAAGTTTCTATTCAGTGAATAAACAAGAAGTTGTGAGAAGTGGAAAAAATGTGTGAAAATGTATTTGTTTAAATTTCACCATCGCAACCACTGTGCCATCACTGAATAGGCAACATCATCTTACGAACTCGCTAGATGTCTTTACACTCTGCCAATTTATACCCAAGTTCAATGATCTACTACTACATGCAAAATAGCTCTCACAAAACAAGACACATCACATCACATTCACCCGGGTAAAGTAGGTGTAATGTTTCCAACAGTGACTCCAGCCCTCATCTCTCCTTCTCTTATGCTGTTTCTCTCTGGTGGAACTCATGAACACACACACAAAAAAATGAACAAACACACACTTCAACTTTTTACAATACATATGGCTTCTAATCCACACGTAGTGATTCTGTCCCAATGGTGGGAGCACAGCAGTTCAGAAAGACAAGTTCTTCTTTTTCAGCATTTTACTAAAATAACATTGCACACTCACTACACACTCAAATTTGCACTCTTCTACTGCAGTCTGAGAAACAATTGATTCAAGAATTTAAAGCTGCAGCAAATTACCGAAGTGCCAATGAAGCAGCTTGATCTCCCACACATGAAAGCCTCCATTCACTGAGCCTGCTGGGTTTGGCCCAGAATCACATTGGCTTACTTACACATACACGGAGGCACGCACACACACACACACCTGTGCTCTCTAGTCCTCCACCAATATCCGGCCATGAGAGTTCAACAGCTGTGTTTCTTGGCTATTATAGTGCACATGTGTAACTTGGACTAGCACAAACATGGCACTCATACTATAATCGCACCATACATCTGATCTGAGCATTCAGAGTTTCAGAAATGTCAATGCCACCAGACATTCCTGGTTGATCTTCCACAATTATAAATATGAGCGCTCAATTGGTGGAGCTCTGTGGTCTACTCCTACTGTGATGGTCAGCACACACACACACACACAGTGCAGGAATAAGTGGGCCATGTGAGACTAGGACCCCTGACACACACTGGTACAATAGATCCATTATCCTTCTGCTTGAGGTAAGACAAAGCCACCACTCTATCCCAGCTCTGCTCCCTCTGCATTACACACTGCAATATTAGTATAGCGTGCTGTCTAGTATCGCCATTTCTACCCTTTCCTCCATGTGTGACTAACCAAAAGTATGCATGATCTACTGCTTGTATCCAGTGATAAGTAAATATGACATTTCTCTCCTAAGTTTTTCCATTTCCCGACACTTTCTCTCTTTACATTTTTCCTAATTTTTTCCCCTCAATCTCAATCTCACTCATAAACTCATTCTGCTGTAGGATAGCAAACTAAGGGGAAAAATACCCTTTTGATGCTTACAAGCACTGAAAGACAGGTTGCACGGAGTGTACAAAACATTAGGACACCTGTTCTTTCCATTACATAGACTGACCAGGTGAAAGTGATGATCCCTTATTGGTGTCACCTGTTAAATCCACTTCAATCAGTGTAGATGAAGGGGAGGTGACAGGCTAAATAAGGATTGAGGCAATTGAGATATGGAATGTGTGTGTGCCATTCAGAGGGTGAATGGGCAAGACAAAGGATGCAAGTGCCTTTGAACAGGGTATGGTAGTAGGTGCATGCGCATCAGTTTGAGTGTGTCAAGAACTGCAACGCTAATGGGTTTTTCACGCTTGACAGTTTCCCGTGTCTATCAAGAATGGTCCACCACCCAAAGGTCATCCAGCCAACTTGACACAACTGTGGGAAGCATTGGAGTCAACATGGGCCAGCATCCCTGAGGAATGCTTTCGACACCTTGAAAAGTCCATGCCCTAACGAATGGAGGCTGTTCTGAGGGCAAAAGGGGGTGCAATACAATATTAGGAAGGTGTTCCTAATGTGCTGTACATTCAGTGTGCATTTAATACCTCCTTACACAAACACAGCAAATAGAATGAAAATATAATTACCTGGTCTCAGAAGAGTTTTGTCATAGAAATGGTCAAATCCAATAGTTTTCAGAGACAAGGCATGATTCCAACATTGCATGAGAGAGAGAGAGAGAAAGAGAGAGAGAAGATAAATGTCCTAGCTGGTGATATCCTTAGGAAGACGTATCCTGATTGTTTTTGTTATGCTGTCTCTCCAGTGAAGAGTTCACTTTAGTTTACACATTCTAAAAGTGGTTAGAGATTAACACATTGTACAGACTGTCAGACAGAGGATGGGAAAGAGACAGCCAGCCTCTTTACATATCTCTCCCTCCCTGCTCCCACCCTCTATCCCTCCCTTTTCTTACAACCACTCTTTCCCTCCCTCCCATCCCTCTTTTCTTTTTTTTACCATTTGCATCCACCCACCCTTTCTTTCTACTCCTTTTCTTGCTCTCTCTCTCTCTCTACCTTCTCTCTCTTTCCCACCTCCCTTCTCTCTCTCGCTCCCTCTCTGAGCTAACACAAGGCTGTTATTTATTCTCTAGCTGAGCGGTAGCCAACTTGTTCGGACCCCTGGACCAGAGAGAGAGAGAGAGAGAGAGACATTTAACTGAGGATGAGACAACACATTGACACACTCAGATAAGACAGTTTGATTTGTGCCGTCACAGGGTTCCAGAGTCATAAAGTCATGGGTTTCTCCTAATGACTATAACAATATAGCAATGTGCACCTCTTGTTTGACATAATCTGGGTTAATTTGAGCTGTTTGACAGATTCTCTCTCCTTCTGTCAGGAGAGTTCTCCATCCCTCTTTGTAATATCTAATTTAGGAAGGAATGTATATGGTAATATCGGAAAAGGAAACGTAATTTACAAAACACACCAACCATAACTAGCCTCGCGAGCCGCCTGATGCGGCAAGCTTACATTAATGGTTCGATATCCGTGTTGCGAACCATTAATGTAAGGTCGCGAGACCAGGCGGCTCCTGAGACTAAACCATGACCACAACACAACCAGAATAACCCCAAAAGATTATGAAAACAATTTTGGAATGGTTAACAAAGTAACTTTGTGACATATGTGAATGAGAAACGGTGTGCTCTTAAATGTAGACAGCCTTGGAGAGAACGACAGTACGGAAATAATAGTTAACGCAGCAGTGGAGATTTTCACATTTTTTCCCTCAGAGATGGAAATTGTAGACTCCTGTTTCTCTTGGACATGTTGCCTAGGACGCCGTAATTGGTTCCTGCTGTCCTGGGTTTGGTTCAGTTCTCTGTGGTGCGTCATGCTGGTTTTGCCACAAATAAAACACAAACATTCCCTCTACCCCTTCTACTGGGTTATGGGCCTTTCTCCCTCCTATGTCTGTAATGTGCGTGGAGTATACTACATTACTAAATCTGGGGGTGAATTGTAAATAAATTAACTTTATAAACATCTTCCACTCACAGACAGCAATTAATTACCCCAAATTATTGTTATTGGTGGCAGGGAAATGTACAGTGAATTCGGAAAGTATTCAGACCCATTCCCTTTTTCCACATTTTATTACGTTACAGCCTTATTCTGAAATGGATTAAATAAATAAAAATCCCTCATTAATCAAAACACAATACCCCATAATAACAAAGTGAAAACCGTTTAAACATTTTTGCAAATGTATTAAATATATAAAAAACAGAAATACCTTATTTACATAAGTATTCAGACCTTTTGCTATGAGACTTGAAATTGAGCTCAGTTGCATCCAGTTTCTATTGATCATCCTTGAGATGTTTCTACAACTTGATTGGAGTCCACCTGTGGAAAATTCAATTGACTGGACATGGTTTGGAAAGGCACGTCTTTATATGGTCCCACAGTCGATAGTGCATGTCAGAGAAAAAGCCAAGCCATGAGGTCGAAGGAATTGTCAGTAGAGCTCAGAGACAGGATTGTGTCGAGGCACAGATCTGGGAAAGGGTACCAAAACATTTCTGCAGTATTGAAGGTCCCCAAGAACACAGTGGCCTCCATCATTCTTAAATAGAAGAAGTTTGGAACCAACCAAGACTATTCCTAGACCTGGCCGCCCGGCCAAACTGAGCAACGGAGGAGAAGGGCCTTGGTCAGGGAGGTGACCAAGAACCCGATGGTCCCTCTAACAGAGCTCCAGAGTTCCTCTGTGGAGATGGGAGAACCTTCCCGTACGACAACCATCTCTGCAGCACTCAACCAAATCAGGCATTTATGATATTGGCCAGATGGAAGCCACTCCTCAGAAAAAGGCACATGATGCCCAATATTCTCTGGTCTGATGAAACCAAGATTGAACTATTTGGCTTGAATGCCAAACGTCACGTCTGGAGGAAACTTTGCACCATCCTTAAAGGTGAAGCATGGTTGAGGCAGCATCATGCCGTGGGGATATTTTTCAGTGGCAGGGACTGGGAGACAAGTCAGGATCGGGGGAAAGATGAACGGCGCAAAGTACAGAGAGATCCTTGATGAAAACCTGCTCCAGAGCACTCAGGACCTCAGACTGGGGCGAAGGTTAGCCTTCCAACAGGACAACAACCCTAAGCACACAGCCAAGACAACGCAGAAGTGGCTTCGGGACAAATCTCTGAATGTCCTTCAGTGGCCCAGCCAGAGCCTGGACTTGCTCCCGACAAAACATCTCTGGAGAGACCTGAAAATAGCTGTGCAGCAATGCTCCCCATCCAACCTGACAGAACTTGAGAGGATCTGCAGAGAAGAATGGGAGAAACTCCCTAAATACAGGTGTGCCAAGCTTTTAGCGTCATACCCAAGAAGACTCAGGGCAGTAATCGCTGCCGAAGGTGCTTCAACAAAGTACTAAGTTACGAGTCTAAATACTTATGTAAATGTGATGTTTAATTTTTTTTTATTTTTATAAATCCGCAAAAATAAATATAGGTTTTTGCTTTGTCATTTTCAGTTATTATGTGTAGCTTGATGGGAAAAAATCATTTTATCAATTTTATAATTAGGCTGTAACGTAACAGAATGTGGAAAAAGTCAAGGGGTCTGAATATTTTTATGAATGCACCGTAACTGACCATCAACACTCAATAACTATGTGGTTTATAACCCAGACAGACATGAGAGAAGTGCAACTTCGGATGTGTTACAACAAGTATCCCAGCACGTAGTCTGAAGTGTTTTTGAAATTGTCTGCATAGTTTATGTGAACGAGCTGTAGACAGTAGCAGTTAATCTAGTAGCCAGTAGTTCTAACAATATGTGGTCACTACTGCGTACCCAGCATGACACCCTGCATCCTAAATGGATACATAGCCCACCGGTTAACATCCAAAAACAAGGAATGGGAGAAAGTGTCTCAAAATGCACCATAGGAACTTCATTGTCTGTCTGATACCAAAACAATCACCATAACTAGCCACACATTACAATACTGCATTTCCCAGGAAACACTGCAGTCTCACCATGTCTTAACGGATGGGGTAAGGTCACAAATTGACAATAAAGTTCTACTGTATTATAAGAGCAGGAAGCCCTTTACCTCCTTTCCCATGCAGTCAAAGTTAAGCTCCCTAACTTCCAATGTACGGCCACAGGGAAGAATTAGATGAAAGCTCTCATTAAGAACATGAAAGGTAGGCAGGCTAATGGAGGGGGTAGTTGTTCTAAGATGATTGGAATTTTTTTATCAATTCACAAAGAGAGCTAATTAGCACTACATTGGGGGAGTGGGGTGGGGAGGGGATGAGGTCCAGTCCGTTCAGAGGAGTGGAATTTACCAACAGCATATGACCGGTATGAACCAACACACAAGGATTTATCAAAGATGTTACCCTTGGCGCCATTGTTCAGTGACTGAAGGAGCACACTCATTAATTCATCGATTTTAAAGCATAGGACTTATAAAAACCATCAATGCATCACAATATTTGTGTGACTGACATCTGACTGATTTCTTGATGGCCTTCAGAACGACACACAGGAGCGAGGGTATGCCTGGGAGGAATGTTATACTAGTGCCCCCTTGCGGCTAAAACAATGAAGTGCAGTCCCTCTGCCAATCCTGCTTCAAACGGAGAACAGGTTCAAGTTCACTAAGGATGCATTTACACAGGCAGCCCAATTCTGATCTATTGTTTAATTATTGGCAAAATATATGATCTATCAATCAATCAAATTTATTTATAAAGCCCTTTTAACATCAGCTGATGTCACAAAGTTCTGTACAGAAACCCAGCCTAAAATCCCAAACAGCAAGCAATGCAGATGTAGAAGCACGGTGGCTAGGAAAAACTCAGTAGAAAGTCCAGAACCTAGGAAGAAACCTAGAGAGGAACCAGGCTCTGAGGGGTGGCCAGTCCTCTGCTGGCTGTGCCGGGTGGAGATTATAAAAGAACATGGCCAAGATGTTCAAAATGTTCACAGATGACCAGCAGGGTCAAATAATCACCACAGTGGTTGTAGAGGGTGCAACAGGTCAGCATCTAATTGGTCAAAATACCAAATAGTAGCAGAAGATTAGAATTGGGCTGCCTGTGAAAACACACCCTAATATCCAAACTGCTCAAAATATACTCTCCCCCTTGCTGAACCATTGTGTAGCTATGCCTTATATATTGTATGCTTATTTCTCATCCCTGTGCCAATCTGCCAGAGTCTGTTATGTAGACTAGAGGGAGTGAGGGATGAACCCAGAGCCAGTGAAGGGGAAGAAAATACTTTATAAATGAGCTCTTTATGGACCTCTTGAACTTAATGGACTTTGCTCGCTCAAGAGAAGAACGTCACATCCGTGCCAGGAAAAATATCTCCCCTGTAAAACTAATTCATTCCTTATGGCTGGCTAAGGTTTCTAAGAAAGGCATTGTACATACCTGAGCTGAGAGGACTTGAGTACATGCTGGAAAGTACACCGTACAGGGCAGTGAAGGCAATGACAACAAAGACCTGTTATGGAGGGGACCCAGCTGATGCTGAACAGACTTATAATTATAATGCAACTCCTCATCATTACGGATGAAGACCAAGAGACTCAGGCAATGACGTTTGTAGCAGAACTTCGAGTTCTTCTGCCGCATCATTGGCACTCCCTACAACTCACTCCCATCTCTGTAGAGCAGACCACACAAGTCCAATGCACAAGTTTCCAACCCTTACACAGAGACAGTATGATCTGAGGAGTTCAAGGCAATCATCATATATTGTAACAAGCCACATCACACCAGAGGTATTTCTGGCTAGGGCTGTCAAACTATGCAAATTACACTCTCTATGACCTAAGACATTTGAAATGCATATTTAGGGGAAGGGGGATACCTAGTCCGTTGTTCAACAATGTATTCAACTGAAATGTGTCTTCCGCATTTAACTCAACCTATTGATTTACTGGTATGCTAATTTGTTGTTTATGACTTACTGATGATGCACTACCCTTAAAGTTAGGCTGAACATTTCTTTTTACTTGTGTTTTATATTTATGACATTGCATTTTATGTACAGTGCCTTCAGAATGTATTCATACCGCTTGACTTATTCGACATGTTTTACAGCTTGAATTCAAAACTGATAAATAAAAATAAAACATCTTACCCATCGACACACAACACCCCATAATGAATAAGTGAAAACATGTTCAGAGAAATGTTTGAAAATGTATTGGAAATGAAATACAGAAATATATCATTTATATAAGTACACCCTTGAGTCAATACTTTGTATAATAACTTTTGGCAGCAATTACAGCTGTGAGTCTCTCTCGGTAAGTCTAAGCGCTTAACACACCTGGATTGTGCAACATTTGCCCATTCTATTTTCAAAATTCTTCAAGCTCTCAAATTGGTTGTTTATCATTGCTAGACAACTATTTCCAGGTCTTGCCATAGATTTTCAAATAGATTTAAGTCAAAACTGTAGTCAAAACTACAACATTTACTGTCTTCTTGGTAAGCAACTCCAGAGTAGATTTGGCTTTGTGTTTAGGTGATTGTCCTGCTGAAAGGTGAATTCATTTCCCAGTGTCTGGTGGACAGCAGACTGATCCAGGTATTTCCATAGGATTTTGGCTGTGCTTAGCTCCATTCTGTTTCTTTCTTATCCTGAAAAACTCCCCAGTCCTTAACGATTACAAGCATACCCATAACATGATGCAGCCACCACTGTGCTTGAACATATGGAGAGCGGTACTCAGTAATGTGTTGTATTGAATTTGCCCTAAACATAACACTTTATATTCAGGACAAAAAGTTACATTTTGGGGGGCAGTATTACTTTAGTGCCTTGCTGCCAACAGAATGCATCTTTTGGAATATTTTAATTATGTACAAGCTTCCTGCTTTTCACTCTGTTAATTAAGTTAGTATTGTGGAGTAACTCATTCTATCACAGCCATTAAACTCTATAACTGTTTTAAAGTCACCATTGGCCTCATGGTGAAATCCCTGTATCTTTGTAGTGACTGGGTGTATTAATACAACATCCACCATGCTCAAAGGATATTCAATGTCCGCTTATTTAGTTTTACCCCTGTACCAATAGGTGCCCTTTGCGAGGTATTGGAAAACCTCCCTGGTCTTTGTGAATGAATCTGTTTGAAATTCACTGTTCGACTGAGGGACCTTACAGATAATTGTATGTTTGGGATACAAAGATCAGGTAGTCATTCAAAAATCACGAACACTATTATTGCACACAGAGTGAGTCCATACAACTTTAATGTGAATTGTGAAGCACATTTTTACTACTGAACTTATTTAGGCTTGCCATAACAAAGGGGTTGAATAATTATTGATACAAGACATGAGCTTTACATTTTTAAATTTGTAAAAGATGTTGAAAAACATAATTCCACTTTGACATCATGGGGTATTATGTGTAGGCCAATGACCATCAAATTATCCAATATAATCCATATGTTTTAAATTCAGTCTGTACCAGAAAAATGTGAAAAAAGTCAACGGGTGGGAATACTGTTAATGGCACTGTGTTTCTGCATATGTACCAAGATGTTGAAATAAACCTAAGCTAAATGAATAAAAATAAACTCAGGGAGAAATTATCAATGTGTTTTTAATTTTAAAGTATGCCTACTAGTACAGCTGCATCTGCACATCAGTGTATCTAGCATACAGAGGATCATATCTAAATTAAATATTTTACTGTATATACCCAATAAAACACAATATTTGTGT